>NW_020447863.1:4868126-4926966 GCF_003343035.1 Apteryx rowi | reverse complement strand
GGGCGCTCCGGGGGCTCCGTTGCGCCCCCGGGGCTCGGGGCGGCTGCCTGCGGTGGGAGCCTCGGGGGCACCGGCGTGCGCTGTCGGGCGGCCCCGGCCCCGCGAAACCGGGCGCCCGCGGGCAGCGGGCCCGTCCTCAGCCTTCGCAGGGGCGGTTCGTCACCGCTCCTTGCCCCGGCTCGGCTCGGCTCGGCTGGCATCGTCCCGAGCGAGGTTTCGCTCGCGGTGCCCGGAGCTAGAGCCCGGCCCGGCTGAGCAGCGCTTGCGAGGTGGTGGAGGTGGGTTTGTGCAGGCTGGAGCCTTGTTCGGAGGTGGGTTTGTGCAGGCTGGAGCGTTTTAGTCTCGGGGAATTGGAAGCGCGGCCGGTTTGCCTCGTGGTTTGTCATTGGCTGAAGTCCCCTCTGCGCATCCGAGGACAAAGTCAGCAGCCTGCTCGAAGGGGTCTCGTGCCTCTCTATGGAAAAGCCAGTGCACGAAAATCCCGACTTGCCAGAGCTGCACCTTCCAATGTCCCAAGCCCCTGTGCTGACCAGATAAAAGATTTGGGTTTTATACGGTGTCAGTTATGTTCTTATATTATTTGTCTCACAGTACAGAGTTTCATTTATTGCCTCTTCCCAGTGCTGTTAAAATCAAACACAGGAGATCCTAGAAAACGTATTTTTTGCTCAGTTGCACTTCAGATTTAAAAAGCTATCACAGACCGGCTTCGCTTTTTTGACCGTTGCCCAGAAGGATTGCAGTGACCCTTCCCCTGTTCTGCAGTGCAAGTGTCACAGCAGCCCTCCGGTGACAATCTGGGGGCACTGGCGCAGCTTCTTAGCTGATTCTACAGCACGGCCGGGTAAAGGGGTAAATCTGTTAGTGTCTCTGCTGCATCCAGATTAACTCTTCATTGCTGAAAAAATGGGAAGAAAGAAACTTCTCAGCTGCATTATATAACGCCTCCTTGGTGCTAGACAAAATGACGTGAGAATAACCTGGAGTCCTGTGTAGGACTCAGTCCATGCTGCTTTGACAGAGATCTTGCTCACCTGAGACTGTAACGCAGCATTACGACATCCCTAGTGGGCTAGAAGGGAGATAGTCTTATGGTTCAAAGTGAACCAGTCCAAAGGTATATATAGTGTTGGCTGTGTTGTAAAGAAACCCATCCTTCAAAAGCCGGAGTGTGTCTGGAGAGAGTTGTCCCAGCAGAACCAGGAACTTTTCCCTGCGTTACGATGCGCTGTGTTGGTAACTATTAATGAAAGCGTGAGCGCTTTCACCGGCGTTCAAAGATAGCGAGGTGAAATTCTCTCCGGCGTGTGTCAGTCCAGGGGTTATAATAGAAATGACACAAATTGCACTGCAAAAGTTTTAAAGGAGCTCTGGAAAATAGCATTTCTCTTCAGCGGGATTAGAAAGCTTGTCACCCAAATAACACGTTCTGTAATGGATAAGAAGAATTCAGATGGCAGTGTGGGTGTTTGACAGCGGCTAAGGCATTTTGAAAGCTGCGACCTATTAGCCCTCATCGAGATGGGAAGCTGCTACTCAAGGAGTATCAGCTCTGGAGAGTCCCAGAGGGACCGAGGTTCTCATTTGCTTTGTACCTTGCTGTAAATATTGATGTGCTCTTGCTAGTTTTTGTGCGGGAACTGAGGTGTCTGTTGGTAGTGTGAATTGTGGTACTTTGCTCGGAAAAGTTAGCCGAGTGGGCTTGGGTGAAGGAACATAAAGTCTTTGAGGGGTGTCCGCTCATGTAGACCACGCCACAGGGCATATGCTCATATATGTGTGTCCCCCTTTTTATTCCCTGCTTTAGAAATGCCTAACCAAAAATAGCCTTTGTGGAGGGCAGAAACTTGGTGAGAAGCTCCCTGCGTTGCTCGTTTGTGTGAAGCCGGTGCTGGTGGGGAGCAAGCCCTGCCTGGGCGCCTCCGTGCCGCAGCTCCTGGCACGTCTTGGTCTGTGCCTCACATGTCTTCCCCATCCTCGGAATTTCTAAGCGGTGATGATCCACCTGCTGAAAGCTTTCTTCTGGGCATCTTGGGGCACATCATACATAGCTCCTCTATTCTGTCCTGGACCTTCTTCCATGAATCCTTTGTGTGCTTATCCACCTTCTCTATGGAGAGGACTCTGCAGGACAGCAGATAAGGTTACAGAGCTGGAATATTCTGTCCTTGCCAAGAGGGCTGGGGACTTGGTATCCACATGGGTAATCTGTTGTGCTGCGATGATCAGGTCCCCAGCAATTTTGTGTGGGAACCTGCTCATGTGCTGTGGAGGGAGGTGCTCTGGGATGGTTTCTCTGCACCTCCTGAGCTCTGTCCTGTTCCAATTTCACCTGGGGCAGGAAACTCTTTTTTGTTGAGAGAAAAACCATCTCCTGAAATTTGCTGCAAGTCCAAGTGGCAGCTGATGTATTTTTATCGAGCGTGGCTGAAGTATGTGTGTGCATTTGACTGTCTTACTGAGCAGGGAGTATAATTTGTTTGCTGTTGTGAGTAATGCGGTCTAAGCAGAAGGTGCAAGCTCCCTAGATTCTTAAATTAAAATTTCTGCAGAGCAACTCAGGGGAGTCTCCTGTCCCAGGAGAATTAATTAAGCTCCATGCAGTTTGTTGTGTGCTAGGTCTTTTAAACAGCTCCTTAAAAATAATAGCATGGTTGCCCGGTGGGGCATTATTGAGGGGATTCATGATGCTGCCGTCTTTTGCCTCTGTAATCTTGTCTTCTCCTGAGAGATTTGCAGCAAACTGTGCACTGATTTTGTGCACTGCACCCTGGAAGTGCGTATGGCTTGGTGGTGTTGCTCTGCTCAAATTTAAAACACTCATATGTGAGATCTCACGGTCATACTGTGTTTCTTTCGTAAGTGTGTGAAGTCTTTCCACAGTGTGCCTTTGCCTTGCAGCTTCTGGGGAACATGTGCAGGATGGAGGGCTGACACAGTTGTCCTTGAGTCGTGACCTTGGTACAGGCACTCCTCTGGAAGCTCCCAGGCTGCTGTGATTAGGACTTGTGCAGAGTCTCTTCAGGGTCTTTGCCTGAGTAGTGTCTAACACGCTGTCCTTGGGCTTCCCTTATCAAATTTTCAAGGGCACAGATGAACCAATGCCTGTAGAAATGAGCTCTCCTGGTCCTTGCTGCCTTAGCCCCTACAGAACAGTGCTGGCAACCCAAATGCAGCAGTAAAATAAGTCTTTCTTTTCCTGGAGCTCTGGGTTAATCTAGCCTACAGCTTCTCTTTGGGGGGCACACGATCATGTGAACAAATAGGCGTGAGAATTTTGCAGGGCGTTCCAGAACCATCTCTCCTTTCTGTAGTTAGCCCAAGAAATACTTGAATTGAGAATGTGATTCATCTTACCCAATTTCAGGAGTTCTACAGGTTGACATCCAGTCCAGGATGCCCGGGAGAGTGATGAGAATTTGGCATCACTCCCTCTCTGCTGACCACAGAGAGGCCAGAGGATGGGCTTAAACAAAGCCACAAAGGTTTAATTGCTGAAAAAGGGTAAATCTTGCACGGGCAAAATGCCAAGATACTTGTATATGTTCTTTGTTCCAGGTTTTTTTCTGCTCAAGCAATTTTTGGCTTAAATCAGGGTTCTTCATGCAGTCTAGATTCCCTTTTTCTGCTTGTGGCTTTTCCTATGATTGGTAAAAACTCTCTCATGCTTTCCATTACCATCTTCAACATCTTCGTGCTGTGTCCTCTTTCATTCTACCCAAGCTTTGTGAATATAAGTTATTCCAAGACTCTGGCGTCTCTGACCTCAAGATCCATCTCTAACATCCCATTTCTTTTTCTTGAGTTTGAAAATTTTACATTTTACAGGTACCATCTCCCTATATAGATATTGCAGAAAGCTAACTTTTGTCAGGATATTGTTACTATTAGGTTTAAACAACTTGGGTATCTACAGTCTTTAATGATTGAACTGTTAACTATGGATGTGCGGGCAGCGTTCCCCTCTCTGCTTAGTGCAAAGAGCAGGATTGCTGCTGTCAGAGGACATAAGTTCTGATGATGCAGGAGGTCCCTTCGCTCCTCTTTTCCTGAGATGCAGCACTGTCAGATGCTATCACAGCAGATTCCTGCTGCAAATCCCCTGTGCAGTAGTCCTTCTGAAGAGACATGAGAAGGAGGTAGATATTCTTTATTTTTCCTGGTAATTTTTCCCTGAATGCTCCAGGTTTCGCTTAGCCTGCTGCTGTTCTCTAAATGGAGTCATCACAGGGCTTTCATATATCTTTGAGTGTTTCACTACAGATTTCTTCACTCAGTTCTGTGTCATTTTGGTGGGTTGCATTAATTTATGTGCATTAACTTTTTTTTTTTTGTGCACACTCCCTTTTATCCTGTTGTTGTGATTATTTCAGAGACGTAAAGACTTTTCTGTGCTCATCATGTTGCAGCTGAGATCCTTGTTACTTCTAGCAGATGTGTGCCTAAACCTTCTGCGTTTCTCTGCAAAATCTGCTTGTCTCCCTTCCAGACCTCAGTCCAGCTTTGACATTTAACACACAACGAGTACCGAAAAATGCCCACAGGGGGGCAACTGCCTTTGCTACCTGTGTTATGCTACCTCCTTCCACCCTTTGCACTCTTGACATCATTCTTCTGATGAAGAAGAAGCTGGAGGAGATAGTGGTATTTTCTCTGAAGCAATGGCAGTCTCATCTTTGCTGGTTATACCCGGTAGCTCAGCATACTAAGGCTGTGGTCCCCGTTTGATAGCCTTTTGTCAAATCAAGCTTTACTGACTGTGTAACATGCAGGTCTGATCTGCCACTAATATGAAAAGGTCCCTCTAGATGAGTCAGGGCAAAACTTGTTGTGTCTTCAGCTGATTACCTCTCAGTGCTTCCTGTTCATTTGTATGCAGCTTTCGCAGTGTCATATGCTTAAGTTTATAGCTCATCTGCCCGTGTGTCTGTAAGGCACCTTGTACCTCATCTCATTTATGTGAAACAAGCTTCCTTTCTTAACCTCTCGCCAGTTAAATTATCCTGAGGTCTCTCTGCTCTGAGCCCAGTTGAAGGGTTTTCTGTCTACACCATCAGTAGGCTTGACAGGACTTAAACTATGTTGGCTGTGATCGCAGTGGCAGAACTGAGCTGAGAGAAAACTACGATCATACGACTTGTATTAATACTGTGTGAATTACAGAAATAGAAAAGAATGGGTAGAATAGAGCAGTTATCATCTGTTCGCCTTTTATTGACTTGACTTTGATCGTGTCGGTGGATAGCCAAGAAGATGGGGTAAATGGCACATTAGTGATACTGGCAGATGCTGATAAACTGGGGTAACTGTGAGCACAGTGAGGGCAGAGAAAGAACACAAAAGGCTTGGCAAAGAGAGACGAGGCATAAGGAGCAACCACGGCCAACTGAGAGTCCCCTTGGCAAAGGGCACATGGAGACATCTGTGGGAGATCAGCTGAGGCACAGCCAAGGAGAAGCCGGTGGCACTTGGGAAGCAAAAATGTAGAAGGGAACCACTGAGATAATAGGCAAAAAATTAGTCTGAAGTTTGCAGTGCAATTGGCTGGAAAACCCCCATTGCACATTGTGCTGTGCAGGCTTCAGTGGCTTATTAGCCGTCGCTAGATAACTGCGATTGAGTGTCCGCATTAATTAGCTCTTAGATTGGCCTGCAGCATCTGAGAGCAGTGGAAGCGGAACAGTAATGGCATATCTGCGGATCCAGCCTGCGATGGACAGCAACATTTTTGAGTCGCTCTCTTTCTTGAGCATGCTTCTGGTCTGCAAGGAGAAGTCTGGATAGTCGCACGTTCTCTGGGATCTCTGCTTTATGGGATTTTCCCCTCCTACCTCTTCCACTTGGGGGATTGGGAGGGTGAGATTGGAGGCTCTGCAGCACCCTTGAGCTCTGGGGCTATTCCCAATGGCACTACTGTCACTGTGCGAAGGGGTGGGGTGGAAGGTGGCAGTGCTTCTCTCTGGTGCCACATTAGCCATTTGCAGTTTGGGTCTTAAGAAATGCTTGATACTAATATTTTGAGACTGTGGTTTGCAAGTTAAAGGTGAAGCATTGGTTCAGATTTTAAGGCGGACAGATTAGCTTTGGGCATTGGCAGAGATTAAAGGGGGACAATGGTCGATGAACTAAGATGCACTTAGAGCTTTTGAACTAGTTAGAAACTAAATTTTATCTTCGTATTTCAATTTATTCTTATATAAGTCTCCGTGCTCACTTGCTGATAACTTGCCTGGGAACGTGCGCATGATTATTTCCTTTACATGGAATGACTGCTGATGCACAAGAGAAACTTCAGAGCCTTTTCCAAGGGTATAGGTGTCCTGTTTGTGAATGGTGTTAGTGATGGCTTGCAAGGAGAGATGTTTCTGCGGGAAGCCGTGGTATCCCAAAAGTCTTGGTGGAAGAGATCTTGTCAGTTGCTAGCCCAGCCTCTCGCTCGGAGCAGGGCTGTTGCCAGTGCTCAGTCAGGTCAGCCACGGCTTTGTCTAGCTGAGTCTTCTCCACGTCTAAGATGGAAGTGCACAAGTAGCTCATGCGTGCTCTTGTAGGCTGATGTTCCCACATTACAGCTCCCAAATTTGCATTTGTCCATTGCCAGGACGAAGTGCAGCTTTTTGCCCAGGTAGAAGGGAGGAAGTAGTGGGTGCAAGGAATGTCCACGAGGCTTTTGTCCTCCCCATATGGGTGAACAGTGGTGGTCATCCCTTCGTTCTTTGTAGTGAGGGTTGCTGTGCTAATTGTACAGCTCCCGCACATGAGGTAGAGCCTCTGTGTGACCTTCTCTGGAGGCGCTTAGGCATTGGGGAAGACAGTTTGGGCAACTGCCGTCCCAGGTTGGTGTCTAAAGGTACAGCCTGGTATTAGACAGGCAGGAATCCGGAAATAGGGAAAGCCTCAGCTCTGTTTGTTAGCCTGTAACAATGCAGAAGGCTAAACCTTGCCTCTTGCGCAGCTCCAACTGTGCTGCTCCAAGGCATTTTGTACTTGGCCGTGCTAAAATTTAGTCCCAGAGCGGTTAAATTGCTCTCTTCCTCACTGTTCATATCGATCGCCTGTTGCTGGCTGTGGGTGACAAATGGACTTCCCACTCCTTCCAGTCACTCTGGGGAGTACATGGCAGCTTGATTAATCTTTGCCCCTTTGGGAGGAGGTGTACGAAAGCAGAGGGAGAAAATTCTGGCTAAACAGGTAGGGGATATGATGCTCCCTCAGGTAGCAGAGCAGAAGGTTGTTTTGGAGGTCAAAGCCATTTTGCACTTGGACTTTTAACAGCTGTAATTAGCGCATCCTTTTGTGGCAGCGAGTGTAGCTTGAGCTGGAGAGGACAGTTCTGAGGCTGAGTACCTCTGAAGGAGGAGGACAGTGGATGTGATGCTCGGGCATGGAAAGTCCTCCCTGCTGCAGCACGTCTTCCTCTCTTCCCCTAGTGAGAGATGCCAGTGTGCTTGCACACTGTGAGTGCTCAGCTGCTGCTTTTTCTTGGCCTGGCTGGACAAGGAGGTGAGGGCCTGTTTGATCTCGCTGTCTGCCAGGTCCCCCGCCAGACTGCCTATTGGCAAATTTCAGGCAGATTGTATGTGATGCTGCAGACCTCGGAGAGACCGAGATCTACAAACTTAGGGAAGATGTATGGCCAGGGAAATCTGGTATTTGCACCTTGGAGTGACAGGTCTGTTGGGTACAGGAGAACAAGCACAGCAGCAAGAGGTTACAAATGTCTTGGTCATAGGAGGTTGGAGATTGTATATTTACTGTATACCAGGGAGGGCACGCTTCAACCAAGGTTTCCTTTTCTGCGTAGTTTGAACTTGGAAAGCTTTTACCAGATTGGGATATTCATAGGGTTATGTAGAACCTGATGTCTGATAAAGTTTGAGCTTGCCTTGCCTGGTTGAGTCTTAGTATGTTTGAGTAAGCACTCGGTCATCCATGGGACCTGAATCCCTTGGAGAACAAGGAACTGCTTTCATGGGGTCTTGTGGTGTTTCTCAAATACAGTTGTCCACTAATCTGAATACTGAGATGGTGGTGCTTGGGAACTTGGGGTTAAGGTAGGTGAAATGGATATTGGCATTACCAGCTAAGCTGTGATTGCTCGTAGATAGGGATGTTCAGAACAAGAGCAGAAAGACAAGGTGGGGTGATGATTGGGACTGGAATGATGAGACCTTGTCCTCTGGGCTGCTGGGAGGAGTTTAACTTGGACAGGGGTGGTTAGAGACAGCAATCCAGTTCCTAGCCGGTAGATAGGTGTGTTCACAGAAACAAATCCAAAATTAACATGGGCGTATATTTTTTTTTTTCTTCACTGTCAGCAGAGAAGCTGAAGACTAAACTAGTCCTCGGCTTTTAGTCCAAGCCCATTTAAGGAAATGCTTTGGCCAGGGGGAAACTGAGGCATGTTAGAGGCAGGAGCCCCCACTGCTATTGCAGCACACTTGAGTTGGTGTGGCCTGCAGCTGAAGGAAAGATAGGTGTAGGAAAGCAGTATTATATTGAACTGTTTTTTCAATCTTTTCTTGGCCTTTAACCATTACCCATTTCTTTCTTTCTTTCTTTCTTTCTTTCCCTTGCTGCCTTCCATGATGCTTGGACATGTAGAGCGGCAAGGGCTTTTGGAGAATATCTTTCACAAAACCATCCTGAAGGTAGAAACGGCTCAGGTAAGAGAAGTGGCATGTATTGTTTATATTTGTATGTGAATGACACCTTTTTTTAATAGGTCTTAGAATTAAAAAATGCATTTATGTATCATAAAGGGTCAGTGTGTGATCTCAGCAGGTGAAAGACAGAAGAAGTCCCTTTATGGGTCTGTGTGAAACCCTTGAGGAGAAAAGGAAGTTTGGTGACTCATGGGGTGGGTGGACTGTGGGGACAAGTTCAATTTTAGTAGACAAGTGCCCTGTCATAAATTCACCTATAGAGCCATGTCCTTGGAAAATGTTTCAGCCGAAAACTAAGGACGGCACTACACAAGGCTGCTGCACTGGCTTGTCACTCCTAGGTCTTGCTTTTACTGTGGAATAAAAAAAGGTGATTTATGGTATGTTAAGTGATGTGCTTAGCATATGTGCAGCAATCTGTGTTTGCTGGCCAAGACGACCTCTGGATTTATTCCCAGGGCTTGCTTCAACAGGGGGTTAGAATGAGAATTGCCTTGTCTAGTTGAGGACATCGGCATGTGCTAGCTAACATGTTAATTTTTTAGCCTCAGAAATTGTCCCTGTCAGCCTGTCATGAGTTCCACTGATGGCCTGGGGGGCATAAGAGAAATTTGCTCTACTTTTAGCGGGGCTGTATTTTCTCTGTGAGGAAATAAAACATTTTGCAGACACTAAATTCACTGCAAAAAATCCTGTAGAAAATCCTGTAGAATCTATAGAAAATCCTAAGAAAACTAATAGCAGATTGGTCTCTAGCATCAGTCTCTTCTGCGGGGATATTATGTTCTATTTTATATAAAATGTAAGCATGTGTGTTTATTTAGGCTAGAAATGCTTCTTCCTTAAAGTATGTGTTCAATCACACTAGCCTTTGACAGCCAGCTGAATGATTCCCTGCCTTTCTTCTTGGATCTGTTCTGATGACCTTCAAGTCGTCCTTGGTTGAATTGTGCTTGCTTTGTGAACGGAAGGACTTTAAAAAGATGTAGTGCTATTCTTTGATTTTTCAGCCTTGAGAAACTCCAGTGACACCTTACTTATTAACAGTACTTATTCTAAGAACAACCCACAGTGGTGGTGGGGAGGAAAGAGTAGGAAAAGGCTGGGGTTTGTTAAAACTGAGATCAAGAGTGTGTGAGGCAGAGGAAAGGAAAGGGTGGTACAAGCTGCACAGAGACAGGCCAGTCATGTCTGAGGAGACTTCCCAGAACAGCAACACATCCTTTATCATGGCCATTTTTGCAGCCGTTTCTGTCAGCTGGAGCCTTTTTTGGTCCCTTTCTGCAATCCCTGACCCTGTTTTCCTAACAGGAGAGATGCCTCCTGCCCACTTTGTAGTATCCTTAGCTGTAGCTAAGGAGAACATGAAAATAGAGCTAATATGACCGTGTTGCGGCTGGACAATGCTCTGCTGTGGGTCTCCCCAGAGTCACTGCACATGAGAATAACAAAGCTCATGTTGCTTATATGTGTCTGTGCTTATAACATATCCATGCTCTCAAGGACAACCTTCTCTTACCCAGTGCCCCCTTAATACATAAGACTTGAGATCCTGTTTCAGTCCAAGTGAATTTAGTTACTGTAGATATGAATCAAGTAGAGAGGAGTATGCATGAATATACCACAATCCTTATGGGACCTTGAATTGTAACTAAACTAATGACATTCCCTAGAAATGACTCTAACTGCCTACGGAAGAGGAGAAACATCATTTTTTAAGTCATCTTTTGAAATGCTGTAGCATATAATTTAACACAGTCTGTAACATTTTTTTTTCTTGACGATCATGGTAGGAAGGTTATTATTTTGCAAAAATTTTGAGGGTAGAAAATCTGGCCCCATTTCATGTGTCCCAGTTGTCTAATTATGGAGAACTCTTTCTTTCCTGCAGAAGTGCTGTATATCTCAGTGTTGCTTTTGCAAGTTTCTAAACACTTCACCTCTGGCCCAACAGAGCTCTTAAGCTGTATGATTAGCTTTGATCTGATGACTTCAGTGGAACAAATGAAGGGTCTGTTCTATGATGATTGAAGATGTAGCACATACAGGATTTGCTCCAACTCATCAACTTGGCTGAAGAGAGCAGGAAGCCCACCAGTATCCTGCAGTTAAATTCACACTCGGATGTGTAGGTGGCTCAGGTCCAGAAAGCTCAGCACGCTGAAGAGTTGAGCTCTCAGTGCCTGTGTAAATGCCCCTTGTGTAAGTTCTGTATGTGGTTGGGTGTATTTTTGCTCATAGCATTCTGGACTGTTACCATGAATTTCTTTACCTGGTGGGATAGGCCTGCTTTCTGGAGTAATAACCACAAGCATGTACTGGGGTGATTGCTCCAGGCACTGTCAGCAGATTGCAGTTGGGATCAAGGCTATAGCATGCAAGTGAATTGAAGGAGATGGGCCTTGACTTTAGTAGTTTATAGTCCAGAAAAGAGGTTTAAGAAACTCCTGAATGGGATTTAAAGTAATTGTTGAACACAATGATGAAAAAGGGTTGTGGTTATTGAGCAGGAAGAGAATGTGGCAGAGCCGTCAGTGGGACAGTGAAGACGATGTACTTGTTAGTTCAACACTGAAGGCTTAACCAGAGTTGAGCATTCGGAAGAGCAACATTTCTGGTAAGTCCGGGGTATCTGGCCAGGAGCTGGTCAGTCAGACAGCCCATGTGTTAGGGAGGGTTCTTGACAAAACCTGAGAAAAGGTTGCCATCCTGTGTTTTTTCTCCTGAAATAGCCAGGTGTTTACACAATGTTTGCTTTCTTTTCAGTGCTGGTTACTGGGAGTCTGAGATGTGTGTATTCCTGGTTAGCTGCTTCCTTTCTCTCACTCCTGCTTCTCTTGCCCAGTGCTGCAGTTTGTGGCAGCAGCTGCTTCATATGGCTTTGCTGCCTGTATCCAGATTTCTGATGTCCAAGTGGAATAAATGCTAGTAATGTACAGGTACACTTTCTGTACAGTCCCTGCAGGTGAAGAGCCAGTGGTATGTGCCTTTCAGTGTAATATTCTGGATCTAGACTTTCTCCGTAGTTCCAGTTTTTCCCTTGATTTTTCCCCCTAATCATCTGTTCTTGCTTGTTCCCTCCTCTGCCTTGCTCCATGTCTGTTGCTCAGCCCTATGATTGCGTTTTGGTTGGTTTTGGCCATCTCCCTACTCTTCTCTTGTTATCGCCCTGATGCCCTCTCCTCCCAGTCTCTTGATTGTCCTGTTCTTGCCTCCTGACTTTTTGAGGGAGCCCAAGACACTCATGTTGTGTCATGATGGAGGCCTAAATGGAGGAGGGAAGGGCAGGATCCTCCTCTTCTGCTACGCTGTTAGGTAGAACCCTTCTCTCTCCTTGCAGAGGAGCTGGCAAAGAGACAAATCTTCATTCATAAAATGAGGTGGGTATGAATCTTTGGTTGTGAAGCCTCTTCCTTTGCTGCTTTACCTGCTAATTCATCTCCTAGGCAGAAGGGTGGAGCTCTGTAACTCCCCAGGAAGACCCAGGAGACCCACCATCTGCATGGAGAGGCCGAGTGTGCAGAGGCTACTTCAACTTACTCAATTTCTGCTGCATTTTGTTCTCTGAGGATATCTATTCTGGTTTGACTTTTTTGTATTTAGAGTCCCTTGAGGGAGAGGGGATGATATAACAGCTTTTGCAGTCCCACCTCTTGTTTCACATTGCACTACTGATCTGAGACCTTGTGGTAAGTTTTACACCCCAGAGTCTATTTCTGTGGGTCACTCTGGAGATTGTGTGTGTGTGAGAGTAGGGATTGGCTTTGAGAAACTGGGGAGAGGTAATAAAGAACTATAGAGGGATTGTATATAAACAGGATGGGCCAGCTATCACGTCCAAGACTTTTGATGAGGGGTGATTTATTGGCAAGGTTTTGTTTACCTACTATTTTCAGCACAACTGCAGTCTGGGCATGCTCTGCTTCCTTTGCTAGAGTAATGAGTAAGCAATTGAACATCATCACAAGGTAAACAGGACTGCAGGGTACTGTAGGGTACACGTAGGAAGAAACAGGTGAAGGACAGCGTTTGTTGTTGGTTACGACTTCTGTAGTTTTGATTCTTCCTGATTTAAAGTCTGAGGACTTCATGGATCAAAAATACTGTGCAACTAGCCTGTGCAGCTCTGGAGGAGGTTTTTCTGGGTCACCTCTTCTGTCACTTTGCTCAGAGTGCTCTGGCCATGTTCTGTTAGGTTACAGCAGGGAGCGGTAGTAGATTTTTCTTCTCTTTGAGTCCCTTTTGGAACTGGACAGCTGCCTGGTGACAGGGTATGTGTGGTTGGCAGAGGATTGTCCCTTTGGGACCACTCAGTTTGGTGGTGGTGGTGTTTTTTTTCTTTTCCTCCTGATTCTTAAAATACCCTGAGGGTTTAGAAAAAAGGGAGGGTTGGAGTCTGCAGCTGACACAGGCTGCTGATCTGTCAAGGGGCTGGAGCCAAGGTGGTAATGTATCTCCTGCTCTCTTCCTGCCTCTGTTCATTGCAGGCTTATTCATGCAGACAGAAAGTCTGGGAAGGTTCCCAAAAAGAGCACTCTTCCACGTTGAGCGTTAATTCTGACTACAAGGCTGTTGTCAGAATCCTTGCTGACTCTCACAGCTTTCTGGTACCTTCTAAAGACTTTCCATCTGTGTCTGTGAAATGGGGTTAATGTAGGAGAGGGTGTCCCTCAGGACAGATCTAGATGGAAGATAGGGAAAAGGACTGAAGTGTTGTAAAGGGTGAATGCAATAAGGCTGCAGAGATCAAAATGAAAAAGCAATGATCACTCCAAGTCTCACTAGTGCTCAGGAGATAAGGAGCTTGGGACCTCCACAGGATCCCCTCTCCAGGTTAGGCTTCAGAGGCCCCACACTGAGATAGTGGCTTAGGTTTCTTTATATTCATATACTGGAAGAGTAAGAGAGAAAGACACCCAGGGCATGGGGCAGCAAAATTAAAAATAAGGGCAAGTAAAACAGTTGAGAAATGTCTTCTTGTTTGGGGGGCAACAGGGATGCATCCCAGTAGGTAGGTCCAGACCCAGGGTTTCTTTGCTGGGGAAAGGAAGGGAGCTGTGCTGGCTTTGTTTCCTCGTTCTTCTTTTTCAAGCGGTTTCTGTTTTGTCCACTTGGGTTATTTGGAGGGTAGCTACTGCTGCTAGAACACTGGGGCTTTCTCTGTAGGATCAAGCTCTGGTCTGCCCAGAGATGATGGAATTTGGGTCAGAGTTCCCTAGCAGATCTTGACTCAAATTTGCTATGATTGTTAGTAAAAATAGTGTAGGTACTTTGACTGGTTTGCATCGGTACAAACCAAACTGGATGGCTACCCAAAACTGTAACCAACTTTTTTCAAGCTCAGAAAAGTTGTCTTCACTTCTCCTCATCTTTGCAGAAAGTTTCAGCCATCAGTGAAAACACTGAATGTGTAAGGAGAAGGCGGCTACTTGCGACCTTTCCCAGGCTAAAATAGCAATGGGGAATACTGGCAGGAGAAAAACCTGTTTGCTGAGGCTACTGTGCCACATGCAGACACTTTACTGAAGCAACCACTTGTGTTTGCATCCTGGATGTTTGCTGCCTCAGAAGAATCATGAAGGTGCAAGTGTGTGTGGAAGGCAGCAGCCGTGCAACAGAGGAGGTTTGTCATGCTGCCAGGGACTTATTTTGGGCTTTAAAACTCCAGTGTGAGGCTTTGCAGGTGCTTCAGGTTGAGTAGGTGACTTGTGAGCTATGTTTTTTTGTGAAGCTGCGGCTGCAAGGCTGCATCTACGGTGTTCTCCAAGAGGGACCTTTAATTTGCCGATGTTCAGACGGGGGAGCTGCCAGACCTTTTCTGGTGCCTGATTCGGGGTAAGCAATGTAGATGGCTGAGGGACGGAGTTTGCCTTGTTCTCTCTAGCGAATGTATTGCACTGTCCCAGGGATGGACCCCAGCAGTGTGTCCAGCCCAGCCATCTCGGTGTATCCCTGTGCCCTCGTGCTGGCATCGTGGCTGGTGCTGAGCAACTGAGGTGGCCTTTCTAGAAGAGCACTTACGTCACTTGCTGCAGAGGAGGTTGCAGGCGGCCTGAGTTCAGGGTGGAACAGGGGTGTGAAATCCACATCCCTGAGGGTTTGGGACTGCTTCCAGGTTTAGTCAGCACAGGTGTGGTGTGGATATATTTTAAGACTTGCCTTAAAACACCTTGACTGCTTATAATGTGAAGAGAAACACAGGTCGCAGTGTTACCATGGAAATGCTTAGGTGGGTAGTAGTCGCTCCCTCTCGCTCCTTTGGGTCTTGTCTCACAGTAACAACTTCATCTATTCACATTAATGTTATGGGCCAGACTAAAAGGTTACAGATCCGTGAGAGACAGTATCAACATCATCTTCAGTTTGTCTGTTTTCTGGTCCCGTTTTAGCTCACAAGAGTAGTTGGAACCATTTTGCCATATTTAAGTGACCTTCTGTTTTCTCAGAGCTGCTCACACCCTGAAGTCACCTTACCTTTCCTTACCTTTTCTCACTTCTACAGAGAACTGTGTGAACTTCCTTCCTTGGAAGGGCAGGGTTAGAGCACCAGATAAGGTCACGGCGAAGCTGGCTTTGTCAGGCTTTGGAGAATCCCGCAGTGAACGTTGTGCTTTTCACAGAAATGCTGCTCTTTTCATCTCCGACCAGCTTGTCACAGCGGCTCCACTCGCTTGACTCTGAAGCTACTGAATGGCTAAAATGACTCTGGCTTTTTAAAATTTTTATATCTCCATTTTTAACTCCCTGCCTCATGCTTCAATGTTTTGAATAAGTTTCCTATTTTTTTACCATGCCTGTTTCCTGACTGCGTTTCAACCCCCCAGCCCAGCGAGGTCGGCTGCCAGCCTGTCTCTGGGAACAGGCTGAGTGTGCTGCCTGGGAAAGGTGGTGTTGCGTTAGCGGTTTTGGGAAGGGCAGAGCTGATGCTGCGGGGAGCTTTGCATTGTGGCTCAGGTGTCGTCTCTGCGCCCTGCGGGAGTAGAGGAGAACGGGAGCGGGCAGCATCCTGGCACACCTGAGGGGCACTGCCGGAAGTATGTGATGTCTCAGAACTGAAACTGCAGGAGAAGCTGCCCAGACTCTGTTGGAAACCTCCTGCTTTTTAGCAGTGTGCTGGGCTCTAGCCAGTGCAGCCCTCTACCCTCCTCTTTGAACGCATCACCTGTCCTTCTAATGGTGTAAAACAAAAAAACATTAATTTCATTCCTCTTACTACAAACAATACTGCAAGTCCATGTCCTAAAACCTAGCATCTTTCCATTAATCTTCACTGGTCAGGGCCAGTTCTTTATTTGATGTTGGTACCATAAACTGAAGAAGCATCCGGTCCAGAGAGGTCCAGCTGAGGAGGAGCAGAGGAGAGAAAACAGTTCTAAATTCTACTTTTCCGAAATGACAGATTTTTTTTTTTTAATTGGATTTATCTAACTTCCTGTTTGCCACTTTGCTTCTAATGCTAGAGCTGAGGTTTTAGATCTAAGGTGCTTTAATCATCAGTTTGGCTGCTAAATACAGTTTATATATATATAACTCTGTGTGTGTGTGTGTGTGTRTATATATATATGTTTAAGCTTCTGTCTGTGCCTACTGGCTATATTCTGCCATGATTTATAATCTCATCTCATGGTGAGACAGTCTGCATCAGATACGAGTTTGGCTGAGTAAGTCTCCCCACTGATGTGAATGGGCATCAGTCACATGAGACTTATCCCAGCATGTTTCCTCTTCTAGAAATGCTGTCACAGGGAAAGAAATTGAGAAAGCCCTTTAAAAGTTAGTTGCCTAGGTCAGACTGTGTGCTCAAATTATTTAGAGTTACTGGATGCCAAATAATAGATTTTAGGTATCTGATAGTAATAAGTGCATAATAATCAGAATACATTTACTGAGAACATGGATTCTTTCTTTCGGTTCTGTATCTATCCACCCAAAGGATCACAAATTAACCAGTACAGATTATCATTGCTGTCAGTGGTCATGTCTTTGGTACTTAGGCCCTCATGACTGTTTTGGGCAGAAAGCAAGTAAAGCCAGTAAGAAGAGAAATGCATTTAAGTAAATAGCAAGAGGAGTGGGAAGCTGAGCGGTTCTCAGGACTGGACTATTAAGCCCCTAGATTCTGGAGAGGCTGTTAGACTCAGCCCAGGTAGACAAGGAAATAATGAAAATACATGGTCTGGATGTTGCTGTTAGCAGTAGGCATATGATCAACAGGCCAAACGTTGGTCTCCTTACTTCTCTGTATCCTACCATTCAACATCTCAGCCACAACAAATCCATGTAGAGCACAAATCTGGATGAAAAATCCATTTGAGGAACCTGATTTGTCTACTCCAAGGTAACCCTGCAGTTGTGTAGGACAAGTGCGGTATTGATGAAAGCGAATGGGAGAAGAGAGCTGCTCCCGGGTCAGCTTCATCCGAGTGCCTAGAGGGAGGAGGGCACCGTGCCAGGTTGCCTGAGTCACCCTGCCCTGGGCTGGCGTGGCAGTTTGATGGAGCAGCTGGTTGTGGGAGAGGTGGCAAGAGCAATGTGAAAATGAAATGAAACAGAGCAGCAGTAACCAGGCAGAGGGTGTTAACAGCAGGCTGTTTCAGATGACTGTTAGAAGGCAATTTCAATTATTGCTAAAGTCCCCAGTTACTGTTTCTCTTCACTAAACATCCCTGTGGCTCAGATTTAATTCAGCATTGATTTCTGGACCAGCTTGACTTCTTTCCTAGCGGAAGCAAACTGTTAACCTAAAATGCCATAGTGGAAGCAGTTACAGTGCTTTGGCACCTGAATTCAGTTCAGTGCAAGCACAGAAGATGGAATCGATCATTTTTAAGCACACTAACATCTCAGGGCTGCTGATATACATGAATAAACATGTACATGCATGCGTGCACCCACCTGCGTGTGAACATTAGCACAAACTCACTACCTGTAATGAGTGTGGGTTCATTTTTAGAAGCCAGAAATACGTTATGATGGATGGGTTTTTTTTATACTAATTTCTTTCTGTAGATAAATTCTTTATTGGCTAGCAGTCTTGAGCAAAACTTCCTATTCCCTTTGCACATGAAGTTGCTTCTTCAGTTTATGGTTACTGAAGGTGCTAAGTAATTGGATAAAAAAAAATAATTAGCTGGTTGTTTGACAAAGAGAAAGCGTATTGGTGTGTTGGTAGTCCTTTACAGTATTTCATCATGAAAACTCCTAGCTAAGTACAAGTCAAAACACCTTGAGTATGGGAAAAGTAAGGTAAGAAGGAAGGATTATCTGCACATTCTGCAGAATAGCATGTTCTCATCAGATAGGTAGTTTATATCAAATATATCTACCCAAGAACTGTAACCCTGCTGTGACTTCAGTAAAAGATCGACTCTTGCTTGAAACCAGTCATCTCCCATTTACATGTCTGTAAATCTTGAGGGAGCCAACAGAACTCTGTGTTTATGAATCTGAGACTGGAATTTGGCTCTCTGCACTTGTAATCCTTAACATCTTCAGACATATTGCATTTTGGGCACTTCTGTTTCCCAGAGGTGACCGAGGCATTAGAACCTAAATAAAAGATTCAGACTTCAAACTTTGTTCAGTACTATTTGCCTTCAGATACCAGAGTTCAGAAATTCTCAGTTCTCTTATCAACGGTTGACTCGTTTGAAGCACAGAAACTGCAGCACTATCAGTACATGGGTAAAGGCGTATAATCCAGTCTGTTTGCTATAATGATGCTGTCTCTACTCCATAGAAGTAAGCCTTTTAGGAAGAACAGGAGCAGCTGTCAGCTACTATATTGTGGTGTCTCAAGGAATATCTAGTGTCATTGTGCCCACACAGATTAGTAAATTTGACAAGTTGAGATGAGCGCCTAGAACTGGTCTTTGTTTTTAATTTAAAAAATGGTGTGCTTGGGATTGTTAGAATAGCAAATTTTGCAGAGCTGTGAGTAGAGGGGAAAAAAAACTGGCGCAGGTTTGCACAATGATGGTGTTTTCTCAAGACGTGCATACTCTGAAGCACAGTTAGACATGGCACTGGAGGGGGATTGAGTGGCTGGTGAACAAATACTGTGTCCTGCTGCCTCTTGAGGGGTGAAAAGTGGTTGGAGAGGCTTTGAAGCCTGTGAACCCTTATTGTACTGGTTGGTGCATGATATCCTACCCTGTAACTGGTAGGACTCAATGGATGAGCTGTTGAATGACAGCTGATGGAGCAGCTGCTTCTGCTTGAATGGTAAGGGATGAACCTGTTCTGGTGAAGGCCCTTCTAGTCCATCAGGCCCTCCTGCTGGAGGAGATGCAGATGTCCATGCTGTCTGTCTGTGCAGGGCCATGGGTTACCTAGACCACTGCCTGCCTTTCAGACTTTACCTGTACAGTATTGGTGAGGTGCCTGACCCCTCACTCTGTGTAGTCATGCATTTTGGACTTCATGTGAAGCCTGGAAAGACAGCACCAGCTATTGTTTTGGAAGACATAGCTCTTGTTTTAGGACTCCTAACGGCCCCTTCTACTGGTCAGTTCAAGGAGAGGACTGCGCAGCTGCCAGCTACAGCATGCGGAGAGTGCGAGGTCTTGCTAGGAGACAACTGGAACAAACCTCTGTTGTGTCAGCCTGACCTGTCCTGACAATCTCTTCTTCCTGTCTCCTGAGCAGAATGGCTGGGGACACATTTATCTCCTAGTAGTGCTGGAGGAAGTTGTATCTCAAGCAGAAAAATGAGATAAGGGTGACACACTGCCATCACTGGGAAAATTCAATTCAGTCCTGGCTGCAAACAGAGCAGGAGGAGAGGCCCTTAGCAATGTGAGCATGATTCAGGATGGACTTCAGATTCAAAACCTGATAGCCTAGGTCCTGGGGCCAGCTGCCAAGGGCTCAGCATGGGAGGACTCTCTTCCAGTGGGGCATGAGAGTACTTCATACGATGCAGGATGTGGCAGCAGTGAAAGGTCCAGGTTGCATGCACACATACTACAGCGGACTTGTCTTCATCCTTCATCTCTTCGTGGGTAATTTAAAGATAGCCGAGCTTCAAGTTGTTGTTCAGTTCTTCCAGAACATGGCTCAGCAGCTGAAGGAAAAACATTCATTAAGTATATGATGAAGTAAAGGAAGGGGTTTGCCTTCTGCTTCTGTGTATAATGCTGCTGTCTGTGCTGGATGCTAACGATTTTATCTTTTCTGGGGTAGTAGTCACATGATTAATGCGTTCCCTGCTGAGCCTTTTTAACAGTCCCCTAGCTGCTTCCCATCTGAAGGGAGGTGTAAGAGGTAATTAACAGCCACTTGAAAAAGGGATTAGCAGGTGGGTGGCAGCTACTGTTGGGTTCATGCATGGAATTGCCATGGAAATGCTGAAATTTCCTGGCACTTCATCCACTGTGTGGGCTCCAAAGACAGTTGCACTCATGGGTCTCTCTCCTTTCGATCTTGCTACCCTACAAAGGGAGCTGCCGCATCTTTCTTCAGGACAGCTTCCGCAGGCGGTGCCATCGCCATCTGCACGCACGAGGCTAGCCAGGGGTGCCGCAGAGAGACGCCCTGCGTCACAGCTGTCGGCTGAAGTCTTTTGGCATCTTTTTCATGTCAAACCAATTGGCAGAAAATTAGCAAGAAACCCCTGATGGTTTGCCTCTTTCCTTTAGTTTAGAAAGTAATAGCTTGGTGCGCAAGGAACGTTTGGACTTTGTGATTTCTTAGGAGGATCAAAGGGGTACCAGGGCAAAAGTTGGGGCTGGTCCTTGTCCTGCAAACCTTCTCCAACTCAGTAGTCCTTGTGTAGGTGAACGTGTTGAAGTAGCTAGGACTGCACAGCTGAACAAGGACTGCTTTGCACATAAGCACTTTCAGGCTGTGCACCAAGAACTGCGTTTGCTCCTAGCCCTTGTTGCTGGCCATTCGCAAGTTTAAACTATTGGGCATGTCTGTGAGAAATGTCTTGCTGCAGTACCAGTTCTGGAGACTTACAAGGCTGTGTGGAAACATTCATCTGAAAAGGTTCTTGGGGGGGCCTACCATATCTCTCTTTCTCCCTTCCCCTTTCTGCAGCAGTAGCAAACAGTCTCCTGAATCTGTCCGTGCCTGGGGTGCCTCAGGTTTAAGCAGTAAAGCGTGCCATCTGTTTCAGATCACCTGTTAGCAGACTCCTATATCGGACAGGAGGACTCTCCTGAGATGCAGCAGGCGGCACAGAACAAGCGCAGGCTCTCCGTCATCTCGGACGGCAAGTTTGAGAGAAGCTTCTCTGAGGAGCAGGCAGAGAAGATGCCAAGCGAGGGACCGAAGCCACGAGTCTACACGATCTCCGGCGAGCGGCCGATGCTCTCGGACCATGAGAACGAAAGCATGGAACTGGTGGTGATGAAGGGGGCCACCCAAGAGGAGTGCCACCACGGCCACCCTATGCACAGTGCTGGCGGCTCTCACGGTGTGAGCAGGCACTGCAAAGGCTGGCCGGGCGGTCGGCAGGGCTCCAAGGAGTGCCCAAACTGCACCCGGCTGGCTGCCCCTTCCCAGCATTCCTTTGACCTGGAGCAGCATCCATCCAGCGAGACAGGGTGGCACAGGAAAAGGCTGGAGAGGATGTATAGCGTCGATCGAGTGTCTGGTAAGTAAGGGTGGGTGCTGGGTGCTGAAAGGGCACAAAGGGTCTCAGCAACACGTGGGTGAAGGGTGATGCCCATCTCTTCCTGGCACAAGGGTATCATTGCCGGGTGGCTTGACTTGAGCCCTTCAGCACTGTGCTGGTACCTTGCACCGGTGTCTGCAGAAAGGGACTGACGAAGGGGGAGCTTAAAACACGCTGAGCTCAGTTTGAAGGCAGCTCCTCCAAGTGGGCAACCGGACCCAACAAGAGCCCTGTTGTCTCTGCTTCCAGCTTGTCCGCAGCAGACAAGCTGGGGTGGTTTTCAGGCCGGCTTAACGTAGCTTAGTGAGGGTGACTTTGGTGCGTCCCTGAAATGCCTGTGTGTGGCTGGAGTTGGTTTGGCAGGGTCCCTCATATAGTGCCACCTCGCAGTCTTTCCATAAATGCTACCAAATAACATGATATTGGACTTCCTCCTCCATTCACTTGCTGAATGTTTTCAGGGAATATGCCTTGTAATTACTCAATTGCATTAAAAAAATTCCTGATTGTTTTTAAAAACATAACCATTAATCAAATATATGTCGCAAGCTGTGTGCTTTGAATTATAAGCCAGGACGCAGTCCATCTCTTTGTTTGTCAGCTCTGTACGTTGCCGGCAATGAGTCTGACCTAATTTGCCTGACTTTTTTGTAATCGCACACTGAGGCTTTTAGAGCTGAGTGTCCAGCGAGGTAGCTCAAGGTTTTCCCCTTGAAAAGGAACCAAGTAGCATATAAGGACAGTGGGCATCAAGCTGTACATCTTTCCTGGGTTCATAGTGATAATTACATGCAGGAAAAATGGCAGAAAGTTTAGGTTAGGGACCATATTTTCATACTTGGATGCCTGAAATTGCACGACTAAATTCATACAGGGGCTAATATTGAAGGGGAAAAAGGGGAGGGGAGGCAGGGGCTGTGTATGATTTCCAAGCGTTATTTCTCTGTTCCGTGTGGATTTTTGGGCTCCACCTGAGACATTACATGTACAGGTTTAGACTTTGTTTCTTAGGTACAAGAAAAGGAGCGAGAAGTGTTTTCCTGTATTTACAGTTTTCTGATCATATGTGTTTTACCTGTTAAAGGGTGGCTTTGCTTATGATGGCACAGCAGGAACATTTATGTGAAAATAGAAAAAGAAAGTATTTCAGTGCCTGGACTTTCAGGAGGAGAGACCCACAACCTGGAGGGGCTTGGCTGTATGGAGATCAGAGTGCTAGTTTGAATCGGTTCCAGCTGTAAGACCTGCTCCGAATTGAGAAAGTGTAGATTTCCTGTTCTAATATTGCTATGTTTATGCTGAAAGCTTTCTTGAAAAGATCAAAATTATACTCTGTGCCGTGGGACTGAAACAGGTTCCATGATACAGAAAGGGCTTTATAATATGTTGTTGTTTTTTTTTCAACTGGGCAGCAGTTTTCATTAGGGCCAGTTATCAGTGTGAAACGGAGATTGTCCTTCTGAAAATATATCAGAGTAGTTAAGTAAATGGGAACGCACTGGATAGCATCGGACCTGCAGATGCTTCCAGGAATATTTCACGTCTTGTACAACCAGCCAGCGGATGCCCTCTGTGCTTGTCTCCAGCCTCCGAGTGCTTGCACGTGTGGCAGCACAGACAGCACTGTGCCTCGGAGACCAAGTCCCATCATACGCACTGGCACCACGTACTGAAAGTTTTCTCAGCTTGACCTAATTTGTGCTCTCTATCTAAGCACTGTTACTCAGAGAAAAACCAATAACTGAATGGCAGGTTGCAAGAAGTGTTTCCTGGAATGTCCTTCACAATGGCTAGGGGAGAAAACAGAGCAAAGATGAATGGAGACAGGAGAAAGACTAATTTCCCCCGAGATTCATTTCACGATGCTGTTTTTTCTGTTTGGATTTACATGACAAGTTATTGCTTCAAACCAATCCTCATGGCAGTTAGGCCAGATTGGCATAATTTAATATGGATTTTTATGCTGAGTTTATGATATCTAGCACCATTCCAGAGAAGCACAAGCTGTTGTCTCCCATGTTGCTCCCAGCATCTGATGCAAACACAGCCATTAGTGGATGGAGGAGCTGAGGTGTTTCATGCTGCCTGGCAGGTGCTGGAAAGGCTGAGCGTGGTGTCACTATTTCTCCAGTCTTTCCTAGGCTCATGGTTCCTTGGCTACTTCATCATGGTAGATGATAAGAAAGAGGGAAAACAAGATGCTCTGCCTGGCAGAAAAGGAGGCGCTTGCTACCTGCTCCTGGAAGCAAAATAGCTATATTCAAACTCAGAGTTTCAATCTTCCAGATGAGCTCTGGAGCTGGACTGTGCTCCCTGGCCCCAGCCAGGGGCTTCTCTGCTGCTGTTCCACCTCTGGCAGATAAAGAGGCACCTTTGAAGGGTTGCAAATTCCTTTATTCTCCATTGACTGCTATGGATGGGGGAGTGACAGCTCTCCTATATCCACTCCTGTCCGTCAGATGTAGAGGGGAGGCTTCCAGACATTGTTCAGACAGCACCTCACAAGGTTATTAGCTGGTGCTCGTAAGCTCTGTTTTGAATCAAAACTAGTGACTTAAAAGCTGGAAAATATATTCAGACATTGTCAGTCCTTTGAGATGTGTAGTCCCTGAAACGTCTGCACAGAAGCGTTGGCTAAGCCAGAATTCACACGACTTCTCCTCCTTCAGCACTTCTATGGGATCAAGACTTCAAACAAATAATCCATTTATATCCTGAGCTATTTTATATTTATTCTCTATGTGGTTTTTGGAGGAGGGCAGACATATGAACTTCATAATAAGGACTTGGAATGCTAGAGTACTAGTTTTCATTTGAAATATATATTTCCTTAGGATGCCTTTATACAAGGCTGGACATAAACTGTCAGCTGGGAAGGAGTGTCTGTTACAGCTTTCTGCATGATTTCTTAGGGGCTACTCCTGTGCCTGGATTTATACGAGCTCCACTTTAAAGGAAGCCTCCCCACTTGCATTTAGCATTTTTGCATCTGTAATTGCAGCCATGCTTCTGTACTTTCAGGGAACTGCAGGATCAGTTTCTAGGTAGATGGTGACCTATATGAAACATTTGGTAAGATATCTGATTTGTAGTAATTATATCTGCAGTAGGCATATAGGGTTGGGTTGGGTTTTGGCCAGGAAAAGTGAGTAAAAAATACTCTTGATGATGCCAGAATATTAATGACTAAGATACTGCAGTTGCTAATGATCTTAAAACTCCAGTGAGTGAAACAAGACACGCTATCAACAACGTGTGGCAAGATGTTAACCAAGGGAGCTACAAAGTTGGAAGCGAAACATGCTGCAAATCAGTCTCAAATCCTGGGAATCCAGTCCAGTGAGATCGCACACATCCCGTGCCCGTGGGTGTTAATATTACCTCTGATTCCCTGGCTGATGGACTTTAGCCCAAGAGTTCTCGGCCGGAGCTGCTTTTTGGTCAAATTCCTTCTTCTTCTTCTTGACACCAACATTCCACAAACATCATTACTAACTTATTTTGCTGCCTGTTTTTTGTCAGTTAGTGGCCGTTACATGGAGATGATGCCATGTCCTAACGCAACAGAATTGGGAAGTAACCCACAGCTGGTTCAGGCAGGGCAGTTTACAAACATAAGGGAGCAAATAAGCATGGAGGGATTTCCAGACTGCACAGCTGATGTGCTGTTTGACTGCTAAAAACAGAAGAAAAAAAAAACAAAACATGAAGGCCAGATTGTTGTGGACAGGTGTGTAAGGGATATACTGGAAAATTTGAATGGAGGAGAAAGAGAGTATATCTCAGGCTTATAATTCTGCTTAGAGGAAGGGAATGCTTTTCAGCTGCAATGAGGGGTTTGTGTTGGAAAGAAGCGTTTGAATGAGCCGTTCCAGACTAGCATCACTAAGAAAAAGGCAGAGGCTGGAAAATGCTTTTAATGAGAAATGTTTCTTTTTTCCTTTTTCCTTTTTCCTTTTTCCTTTTTCCTTTTTCCTTTTTCCTTTTTCCTTTTTCCTTTTTCCTTTTTCCTTTTTCCTTTTTTTTCTTTCCTTCTCCAGATGTCTCTTTTTTTTTTTTTATGTAGTTCCTGGATTATTCTAATCTCCTGTGTTTAGAAGAGAGCTTTTATTCTCCATTTAGTAGCCTGATAGACAGGTGCAACTCAGAAAGCTTAGCACAAATTTATAAAACACTTGGCGGTAGCATCCGTATATATGAGGAGGATGAGACTCTCCTGTTTAGTACAGGGCAGGCTGTTGAAGAAAAGTGGCAAGAGCAGTAGCTTGGGAAGTGTTGCTGTGTGAATTGTGTCTCTGCCTGCTGGGTTTTCAGGTGTCACTCTCTCTCTTCCAGATGATGTCCCTATACGGACCTGGTTCCCAAAAGAGAACCTCTTCAGTTTTCAAACTGCTACTACAACTATGCAAGCGTAAGTGAAACAACTGCTGTAGCTTTGGTCGTGTATCTCGGAGCGTGTGGTCCACACAGAGCTGTATCTCAGAGCCCGGAGCAATTGAGTCGTGTTTGGCACCACAGTATGGGAGTGAGAGAATCTTGTCTCTCTTTCCTGCACTTGTTGTTTCTCTTTCCTGCTACTCCCATTTGTTTGTTTTCCCCTTCCTTAACTCCTTTGTTGGCTGCCCAGCTCTTCCCCCAGTCCCTTGTTTGCTCTGTGACGCTGTGCCCTGGCCCCGGCCGCCTGTGCAGAGCGAGGGTCCTGCAGGAACGCCTGCTGAGACCCTCCACCATTTGCTACTGCTGCAGCCACTTCCTTGAGGAGTCATGAATCCAGGCCTGCCCTGCATCCATCGCTCCGGAGGATGCATGTCTCTGTAGGGTGAGGTGTAGACCTGCATCCACTGCGCTGGTCTGGTCATTTGAAGAAGGTGTCAGTGAAATCTCTGCAGAGTGTGAGCGAATCTGAGTTAGCCGTAGCCTCTCCCTTCGCATTCTGCTCAGAATTTGGTGCCCCTAGGTCGCTGTTGTGGTGGGAGGAAACAGTTCCCAAGGGACCGAAGAGAGTGGGCAAAGCCTCACTTCAAGGTTGTGCTCAGCTTGTCCGGTAAAAGATGTCTTCCTGGTTTCAAGTATTTCCCACCTGACTGAAAAGCTAAGGCAGGTCATGAGAAAAATGAGAAGCTGTTCGGTCTTCTAAGGCCTTTTTCCAGCCTTGTTACCTCCTTCACGTCTATGTCTGTGGCGCCCTCTGCTCCGCTGCTCTCCATTTCTCCTCCTCTCACCTGGTCTCCCTTTCATAGTTAACTTCTCTGCTGTTTCCTCTTTCCCACGTACTTTGCCTTCCCCAAGCTCCAAACAGAAGCTGCTTGCTGATGTTGGGATAACCCAGACTGAACTGGACATGTATGGGCTGAGGCAGAGAGGGCCGGATTCAGGGTTGGGGAGGAGGGTGGGTGGCTGCTGAGATGTGGAGGGACTCTGCATCCCCTGGTGAAAGCTGCATGCCTTCCTCACCTCTGCCTCCTCAGCTCCCGGCTTAGCTGGAGGTGTGACCCACCATCCCAGTGCGGGGAGCTGGCCAGGGAGGCGTTTGCTTGGTGCAAGTCAGTGGGCGCTGATGGCGTAGCGATGGTGTGCTTATCCCACCTGGTGGGGAGTAGTGAGGGGCCTCTGGGGGTTTCTGCCCTTTCTATATTGCCCTCACGCTAGCCCCTTCGCCCACTGCCTCCTTTCCAAGGACTGTAAGTTTGGCAGCACCTCCAGGTGGTCAACGCTGCTTGGCACCAAACAGGCTGATGGGACCCTTGGGCAATCCAAGGGTAATTTAATGCGTTCTTGCTTTACTCTTTACAAATGTTGATTGGAAACAGGGAATTGTATTTTACAGTCGGACCATGAGAATGAAAGCATGGAACTGGTCCTGATCTGACAAACAAAACCATCCACAAAACCAGCCAGTTCCCCTTGCCTTTGGACACATTCTTTGCTATCTGAAGTCACCTTTGCTGTGCACGAGATTTGTTGCAAGTTGGTGGCCTGTGGCAGGGCTACAAGGCTTAGAGCTGCTGGTAGCCAAAGCCAGGTTGTTGTTTTGGGGAAATGTGCCCTAAGGAAGCCCTTGGGGAGCACAGCTCCCTTAGTTAATATTTCTGGAGATACTGTACTGCCTCTGGAAATTGCATAGAAACGTCTCCAAAAATTCAGCGTGCCTCCCTGAGGCGGTTGGGATGGCTCCCCTGGGTCCCCCTGTTCTCCCAGCCTCTGCTCTGGTATGTTCAGCCCATGGTGCTTCCATCCTTCAGAGACTAGATACTGTGAGCTGACTTCCCAAGTCTTAGTCGCCTTGGTGAGGAGGCCTCCCCGCTGCAGAAGCCCACGAGGCTGAGCTCCTCTTGCAGGCTGAAGGGCCACATTCAGCTGTCAGTTGTACAAATACATCTATGGTTCTCTGGGTCTGCATGGAGCTTAATTTGTGTCCAAGCTACATGCTGACACTGCCTCAGGGAGGATTTAGCTTGGTCAAGTAGGAGTTTCACCATTGAGAACTGTCTTAATTTAAACAGCAGTTTTCTTCCACTCAACAAGAAATATTTGTTCCTCTGGAATGAGGATTCCCTCAGATTGCTGGCTGGGGCTGAGCACTAATGAATTCCTCTTCTTTTTCTTTTTCCCTGCGTTTCCTGGAATCTCTAGCATCTCGTAAGTATAATCTTCATTTTTTGTTTCCTTGTCTGTTGATGTCCTGGATAAACTCCTCTCCTCTCCTGTCTGTCGTATTCACTCATGCTTTCCCTGTGCTAGGGCTATTTGTCAGCTGGCAAGAGGTTAGGTGGCTCCACTTGGTAGGCCTATGTGGATCACATTGCAGCCATCCTCATCTTCAGTATGGAGACTACAGTTGCTAGCATGCCTCTGTGCCTCTTGGTCCTGGTGTACAGAGGTTTTGTCTGTGGTCTCCTAGGTCCGTTCCTCCGTAGCAGGGATTGATGGCTGCTCTTCCCCATTCTTTGGGCCGTGCTCTAGCCACTCGTCTGCTTGTTTTAGGAACAACGGTTTCTCCAGCCGCCTGCTCTAGAGAGCGAAGACCTCTGGTTTGGTGACTCTTTTGCCCAGTCCCTGACTTGCACGCAGTTCTGCAAGGCCTGGCTCTCCTCCTCGGGCAGCCTAACCTCTCTCTGTTGTCTGGTGGGAGCTTTCTCTCTTGTCTATGTTTCATGTCCTCTCCAGTTCAAAGCTCTGTAGTTGGTTAATGGCTTAAAATGGTTTCCCAGGGCATTCAGGGGCTACGCAGAGAGGAAGAGACGGAAACGAGAGAATGATTCTGCAGCTGTTATACAGAGGTAGGGCCCGTTTTCTCCCCCAGCCGTAACCCTGCCTGGTGTTGCATGGGCCCGCCGGGGGTCATTAGTGACGCTTGATGACGTTGACCGTGGTTGTCCCTGTCTGTGTTGCTGTTCAGTAGGGATGCTAGCAGTGGCGATGGTGGAAACGTGGAGGTGAATGATGCTGCAGTACACAAAGTAGCTCAGCTCTGTCTTCTTAAAGGAACACTGTCGAGTGTCTTTTATGCTTCCAAATGTAATATACAGGATCTCTCTCTCTCAGGTAGAAAAACATATATGTCTAACTTAAAGATTCAATTCCTCCCCCACACCCCCCCAGTATTTGGAATTTTGTTGGGCTGAATATAATAGCACATAAGACCTGTTAGCTAGGTTGCATCTACAAATGCACCTCTAAAAGCTGAGGCCTAAGCAAAGTTAACATCTCTAATGACCAAAAGTCAATTTAAAAAATTTTTTTTATTGAAGAATGGAGAGGACAGGGAAGAGGATGGGGAATGATTCCTTGTCCTGGTATTACAGAAGGCTCCTGGTTTCCCTCTGCTGGCTTCACAAGGCACAACACAGAGCCAGTGTGGTAATCAGAACTGTTCTGGTTTCTTAACTGTGCCAAGGCTTATATATTTTTGGCAGCCAACTAAGCAGGACAACACAGCATTCGTGATTTGTGTCCTTGGTTATAAACTGCCGTGATGACTTCAGCACTCTTCAAAACAAAGTGGGAGAAAAACATCAGGTTTTCGGACCTGGGAAATTGCCAGGAAGATTTTTTTTTTTAGCATCTTAAAATTTTTTTTCATCAATAAAGAAGAGAAATAAGAACAAAAACTAAAGACTCTTTAAATAAATAGACAGTGTATCTTTAAAAAGAAAGAGATTTCTCAGAGACGAGCCTTTGTTAGAAAATGACTTGTTCCCGTGGCTTTCAAATGCAGGAGTAGGAGTCATGTACGTCAGTGATGCTGACTAGTTAGGAGAGGAGAGGGTCATGTCATCCTTGCTGAGCGGACGGCGTGTCCCTTCACCTCCTGCGGACACTGAAGGGCTGGGCACGATTGCRGAGTAGGAGCCCATCTGCATTTATCTTGCGGTAGAGAGGAGGTGGGATTGGAATGATGACAAAGTCAGAGTGGGTTTTTGGCTGTGCTATCCAAGCAGACYCTGGTCAGCCATGAGGATTGCCCTGCAGTTGCATTTAGCTCTTTTCTCCAGGGAGTGGGGGGGATCCCAGCCTCACCTCCATCTCAATGCCCATCCTGCAGTCCTTTTGTGTTCTCAGATGTTTTGGAAGTTCACTTGTTATCATGTAGCCYCTTCGGCTCTTGGTCCTGTGTGTCTGGTGCACAGGGAGGGCATTTTGCACAGCACAGCACATGTGCTGGTGCGATGGATGTTGCCTTGAGTGATGCCCAGTGATTTGCTGAAGCCTGGGACTTGTGCAGGCAGAAGCTGAGGAGGATGAGGGTGTGTAGAAGGTGAGAGGTGTTGCTGGGAATTTTGCTGAGTACTGATGGACTTCAGTAATTCTTTCAGTGTCCCTGACCTCTGTTTGGATAATGAATCAATGCAGGCAGAGCTGCTAGCARAGGGCTGGATAGAGGGGAGCGCTGAGTTGGGCTGCCGCGTCTCGGAGATCCCCTGGGTGGGATGGATTTCGTGGAGGCGGCATAGTGTCTGTGCCAACTGAGTGGTAAGCTGGAGCCTGTCAGGAGGAGGAGGATTGCTCAGGAAAGGGAGTAATAAGGAGCCTTTATTACTATTTGTGACTTGAGTGGTGCTTGTTGGATTTTTGATGGGCGAAGAGATCTCGCTAGTGATCAGATAACACTGGGTTTGCTGGGTGCAGTTGTAGGAGCCAGGCAGGGAGCCTGAGCAGGTTTATGTAGCCCCAGTGCCCACAGAGCAGGTTTCTGCTCCTCCAGGGGTTGCTGAATGGGCAGTGTGGAGCCACTCCTTTCATGCTAACATGCAAGCACAGAGCGGGGCCTGAGGATGATGCAGCTGCAAAAAGCCCTCAGAAGGATCTAAATGGCCACAGGATGCCCACATGAAGAGGCAGTCCCAGGCTCACACCTCTTTTCTGACGTGCTTTTTTCTAGATGAGCTGAGGAGAGAAATGGACCTCTGTCTTGCTCTCCAGGGGTACGGTGTGATGGCAACCTTGCAGAGCAGCTGGATTCCCTCGGCAGCTGCTCTCAGCAGAGTTTAGAAGATTATCTAGCAAGCTGCCCCCAGCCCTTCCTCAGGGGATGGAGCAAGCTATCTAGGCAGCTGGGAGGAGCACTCTCTTATGGCAAAAACCCCTCCCTGTTCCCCCCTGAGGTCTGAAGAAGCTCCTCTGCAAACAGAAGAACTGAGCATTTAACAGAGAAACAGGTTTTGGTCCAAAATGGCAAAAGCCCGAAGGATATAGCAGTGGCCTGGGCAGTTAATATTGGAGCTTGGTGTCTGGTGTGAGCTCAGTCTCGCAATGGGTCACAAAGCTTTTCATTCCGACGAGTTACAATGTAAGTTTAAAGAATGTGCCTCCTTCCCCTAGAATATTGTATTTATTTAGATTTAATGCAATGAGACAGCCCAGGATATCGGTCATCACACACCCCAGAGGGCTTTGTGTGCAGAGCTGGTCCAGCATATGTTTATGAAGCATCTTGTTTTGGTTACCTCTTTAAAGAGCCAGTTGTCTGATCCACAGAAATGAATCTTCCTGTATCCAAGTAAAGCTCAAATAAAGCTTTGCAAAGGATCATTAATAGCCCAAGTGCAGATGGAAATTTGTCATGGAATAATATTGCTTGCAGCCTCACTACACGCCACAGGTTTTCCTTCTTGAACTGCTGAATGTGGATTCTGATGACTGCATGCAATCCAAGGCCAGAGAGGGGGACAGGGCAGAAGGTGCTGTAGGTGAAGTGCTCCTCCTCTCACAAAGGACGCGTTTGGGTTGTTCTCTTTACATCAGAGTAGAGATACCTGACTTGCTCTGAACAACTCAATGTCTGTGTTGGAAGTATCTTCTATTCAAGTTAGTTTGCTTGAGTGTCTACACAGTTATAACATGTCCTTATTCATCCCACCAACTCGTGTGTGAGCCATGACTTCTCCTCTTCCCCTGGCTGTAGTCTCTGTTGCTTGTTGTCTGTGGCGAATGTTGGTGGGGCAGGAGGGAGTCTTGGAAGTCCCTCACTCCATGCAGGCTGCTGGGGGCTCACTGATGTCCCCTGTGGGCCACAAAAACTGCAGTTCAGGACAGAGTCACCCTAACTAAGTAGAGTTCAAGGAGGAGTGAGCCATTTTTTGCTAGTCCCCCTGCTACTCATTCCCACTGTCCCTTCTGCTGTCCTGTTTTGTTCCTGTCCTGTTTGGTTACTGTCTGGGTAAGTAATGAGAAACCATGGGAAACTGTGGTCCCTTATGTCCGAGGGGTTGGACGAAGAGTCGCTTTGCCTTGCTCTCTCAGGAATGGCCAGGACGGTGTGTTTATAGACCTGAGTACCTGAGGCTGCCCCTCTGGTGGACTTTCCCCCGCAGCTGTATACTCTGCAGCCCCATTGAACTCCACCCGTGAGTCTCAGGCAGGAAAGCACGTGTTGAGATGGGCAGGGTTACCGGAGGCCAGGCCCATGAGGACATGCGACCTTGCTGAACCGTGCCATCCAAGATGGAAAAAGCTGCTTCAGTATTTCCTAATTCTTCAGCCTGGCAAGCGGCACGGGCTGCATGGTTGCTGACAGCACTGCTGAGATTTTAGCAGTTGCTGTGAACGTCTTTGCGAATGAGCAGCGCCATAGCATGGTATATGCATGATACCTAGCAGGGCAGAGCCTGGGGCACCCCACTTCCCATCTGTGGAAAAAAGGAGAGAGGGGAGCAGTTACTGTGCTTACCAAGAGAAGAGGGAACGTTGCCAACATAAGCAGCATCAGTCCCTTCAGCACAGGTGCCTTAGTCATAGGAAAGTGGGAGCAAAGCCCAAAGCAGGCCATGAGAAGGGGACTGCCATGTAGGACCTCACTTGCCCCCTACCACCAGCCCAGAGAATTCAGAAAAAACAGGCACACTCTTGACAAACATAACCCTCCGCAGCACTGAATAGATGCAGGCTGGGAAACTTGTCTCCAGTGTTTGGATGCCTGGAAGGAAATAGGCTGCCTTCCATTTTTTTTTTTCCCCAAGCACTGGGTCCAGGTGTTGCTTCCCATCACCTTTCTCAGAGTTTTTGTTTGGCTTTTCTTTCAGGAATTTTCGGAAGCATCTCCGCATGGTGGGGAGCCGAAGGGTTAAAGCACAAAGTAAGTGAGAAACTGCAAAATGTGGCTTTGAGAAGTTGGGGTTTGTGTCAGTGGGACACAGGGAGCCCCATGTTGTGTGCAGACACGGGTAGAAAGGACCCAGCAGTGGGCCCAAGAAAAGATTTACCCTGTTGATGCCATTTTACCTGATGAAAAGAAGGCCAGGTTGTTGCAAGTCTCCAAGACACACAAATTTCTGCAAGCAGCCTTTAAGCTATTTCCAAGGAACCTCTGCCATAGTTGTAGGAGATCTCTTTGGCCTCAGTCTGAGATGCGAAAGGAGGGCTGCCCATGAGCGTCCTTGTCCTGTGTGCACGCGGCTTTGGTGATCACCGACGTAGAAGTTTGTGGGAAGAACCAGAGCTGAGAGGTCAGCGGAGCAAGCAAGGGCTGCTAGACCTTTTATGGAAGCCGAGGTCCTGCCGTGGCTCCCCGAGGACAGTCAGTGCTTCATGTGCTACATGAATTGAGGGCTTTCTCTTCTCTTCCCCTGTCCCAACACCATCTCTTCTCCACAGCAGGACCTGGGGGGAAGGTTGCCTAGGGAGCTGAGAGGAAGGTGGAGGGGAGAAAGAAGAGGAACATGCAGAGAGAAGAGATCGGAGCAAGGGGGGGAAATAAGGGAGCATTATGCCTCACTGGAGAAAAAGTCAGCTCTTGACCCTGGAAAATGGCAGTCCTCTTTCCCTGAGGAAGGCTCCAGAGGTTGGCTGGGGCAGCTCCCTTATTGCTGCGACCTGCCCGGGGCTGAGAACAGCGTAACCAGCTCCTGAGTAATGAGAATTCTTCCAGAAGAGGAAACAGCTTGTTCTTCCCTCCCTGGCCAGCCATCGTGCAAGAACTGCCCAGAGCAAAGTGTTACCGAGTTGGATTTGCATTCTTTCCTCTCCTTTCTTATATGCTTTGGGAAGCTGATAGTAAACAGTATTGTCCTTTAAAGTGTCTTTATTGGCATCTGAGTTAGCACTGCCTGAAGTGAACAGGGCCCACCTCCCCCAGAGCTGTCTGGAAGTTCAGGCAAGTCTCTCTGCCTTGGTAACTCTCGGGTCATGTTTTCAAAGCATTCTTCGTGTGCATATTAGCTAAATGCCTGGTTTTAAATGAAAGCTGAGGATGGAGAACACCTGAAGAGCCTCCTATGTGATTTGTCGCCCTGGAGAGTACACCCACACTTGGACACACTGCAGCAGAGGACAGGTTGCCTTTCATAACACAGATCTGCAGTGATTTCTTGTGCTGCTGACATGACATGCCATTACTAGATATACTATGGCAAGCTTGGTCTGTCTGCTACCAGAAATAGGTATTAGTGGCTATAAGTTGCTGTTAATCTAATGACTCTCATGCATACTTGCCAAGTTAGACATCATGGTTGGCAGTTCCCAGAAATTTGTTAATGGTGCAGCCAGCTGGGCCAGAGCTCCCTGGATTCTGCTTGGGAAAAGCCACTACAGAAAATACAACACTTCTGGGGGGAAGAAAAGGGGGAGAAAAATTGCTCACAATATTCCTGGCAAGCAAAAACTGAAGGAATTCTTCTTTTGCAACAAAATTTAGGAACCGTGAGCTTTCCAGAGACCTTTCTGTTCAGTCCAGCTCTGATTGGAGTGTCACTAAAATGTGAAAAGAGTGCCCAGAAACAGATGTGAAGGGAGAACTGACTGGACAACTACTGCCTTTTTCTGGTCACATATGTGTCATTAGGTATTGAGTACATCTTCCTGTGAGGCCTTTGAGTCAGAGCATTTACACTGAGACCCTGGAATAGCCCTGATTAAATTGAGATGTGAGCAGTGTGCACTTAAGGAGAGACCATCAAGCGTTCCTCCTTTTTCTGCGTTACCTACTCCACAATGGCCCTGCTCAGAAAGTGGGCACTTTGTGTGCTGCTGTCTGGAAGACAGACCCTTGTTTTGCTGTTTGGAAAGGACTCATATTTGGCAAGTGGAAGAACAAGCGCAGGGGAGTTCGTGATGTTTAGCTTTGATGGAAATCTACTGGATGTTTTGTTTTGCTGGCAGCAACAGAGGTGGCTTTGGAGTCTGTTAATGTCATGCTTTGGTTTTATCCTAGCATTTGCCGAACGGCGTGAGAGGAGCTTCAGCAGGTCCTGGAGTGACCCGACTCCCATCAAAGCTGATTCCTTCCATGACTCTCGAGAAAGTGAGTTCTGAGTCCTTTGAGCTTCCTCCTGTGGCCAAACCCTCCAGCTGAGGTGTTGACTGGAGTCCCACTGGAGTAGCTTCTGTGTCCTTTTTCCCCACCTGTGATCCTTTAGTTTTACAAGATCTGAGGAAACAGCACTCCAGGTATATGCACATGTTCAACTGTGTGTACCTGTATTTACGTATAGATGCGCTTGTGCTCTAACTTCATGTTATTGTGCAGTTGCCAAAGGACACCCAGTGGTACAGCTGTCTTATGGCCATCTATTCCCATCCTACCTTATTTGCTTGCGATCAAACACCTTATCTGGAAATACTGACACACACCAGTCCAGGCTACATTCACTGTAGTGGGGCTAACCTGCCCAGCTTCCCGTGCAGTAGCCTTTTCTGAGCTCTTTCGTAGGCTATAGTAGCTCTGAGCACAGCTGCGGTGCTCCATGAGGTGTAGCTTTGATTTCCTGCCTGTGCTTGCTGCACAGATGATAGCTTGGGGCAATCTGATCTCTGTCTGGACTGCTAGGAATTCCTCTGGGAATCCCCGGTGATGCTACAGTTTTCTGTGTGCAGGGACTGAGATGCTGTTGTGTTAATTTGCAGGAGGAAATGCCAGCATCTTCCCACTGTCTTTTTGTAAAGCGAATGGCTGTTTTACCTGTCTACCCAGATCTTATTGAAGTCCTCTAGGCTTGTGCCCTAAAGTCCTCTAAGGGATCTGCTTTGTGGATATGAGTTTGCCCATGTTGAAATGGGTTATATCGTAAATGAATTTCACTAATGAAATGTATTGACCTTTCAGGTAAGCATAGGGTTCAGCCCTCCTAGCTATAGAGGACACTGAACCAGGTTGTAGGGGGAGCTGTATGAAAGGCCAGGTTCAAAACATGACCCGATTGTTCCTTTGCAGTCTGATTCCTCCCCGCTCCCTCAGCTAACTCAGAGGCGAATGGAAAAGACATGGTTCAGACAGGCGTGATCTGTGCTCCAGGCACTGCCCAGTGACATTYGGACATCCCACAAGGCACAAATAGAGACATCTCAGTTTTCTTCCTCAGTCCCTGGCTTCAAGGAAGCATCCTTTCTATTTTTAATTTTTAACAGTCAATTATATTCCTTCCAGATGTTTTTTTTTTCCCAGGAACCATTGCAGGCCAACAGGTAAGTTGGAGAGCAAATTCAAGTATACTGTTGCATTACTACTGTGTTTGCCATGGCTGTCCTCATACTCTGGAACTTCTCTGCCAGGATCAGCTTGACTAACAAGGTGGAGCTTCTTTAAAGCCACTCAGAAGATGTAGTCAGAGCAGTAATTATTGCAAGGAGACCAGCTTTGAAGTCTTGGGTCCTTTGCTCATCAGCTTGGCAATGTTAAAATGTAGAGAGCTTTTTTCATTTCATCCCCTTCTCTATTTCTGAAATGACAGGGGAATTGTTGTGAATTAGCATTTRAAAGCTAAAATTGGTGATTGTGAGAGTGATGAAAATGTTATGTGGTATGTGATATCAGGCTCTGTCTGTGTACTCTTGCTTGTTAAGACTGTTTGTTTAGAGATGCCAGCCTCGAAGTGTGGTGTCTGTCACTGTGTAGGAAAGGAGGTCACAAGTCTCACGGCTTGTGGTACATCTTACAATGTAGCTGCCAGACAAAGCGGATCGAGTGGCAAAGGCAAGCTGTTCTGCCCTTGTAATGCACGCTGTGTTCTGGCAGGCCATGACCTTCAGGATTCCTGTGGCACTTTGGATGGTGACTTTGACTTGAACTGGGAAGCAGAAAAGGAGCTTGAAGCCATGGCGTGTGACGGAGAAGACTTTATTCCACCAAAAATAATGGTGAGGGTTTCCAACTCAGGTACCTTTATCTGCTCAGACCCTGTCCATCTTTTCACAGCTGCTAATTTTAGGATGTTTATGGGGAAGAGACAGGTTTTTTGGTTACCTGTAGGCAACTCCAGGTATGTACGAGTGTCACTCAGAGATCAGCAAAGACATGACGTGGTTTTCAGCCTCTGTTATCACTGGGGATAATGTATTGAAAGAAAAAAAATGGAAAGACCTGTAGTCCAACCCCCACTGAGACCAAGACTGTCACCAACACTGGATTGGGTCAGCGTGAATCTTGACAACCCCTGACGATGGAGGCCTGAGTCTAAAGTCCCATCAATCCCTCCCTCCAGTTGTTACTCCTCTGTTTTTTTCCAGAGCCGTGTGTCATCCTTTGAGATGTTTTCTGCTCTTTTATCATTCCTAGATGCTAGGCTCACCCCTGTGCTCCCCCCCTGCTTTATGGGGCCCTTCAGACAGGACCAGGTTCTGGCACACCCCTTCTTTGGAAAAATGCACAAGTAATCAGCAAAAATGGAACCTGAAGCTTCCAGCTTGGTTTCTGGGCAGCACTGCCACTCAGGCAATGCTGTGTTTGAACAGGTTGGGCTAAGACTTGGGGGAGTGAGGGGCATGGAGACAGTTTGCTTTTATACTTTACAAAAGAGTTTTTTTCCGGAGTCTGAGCAGAAAAATGGAAATTTGAGGCCAAATTGACATCTTGTATGCAATTGCTACCATGTAAATTTGGGGAGGACTTAAGAACCATGCTTGGCATAAAATCCCATGGTTACTTGGAGCGGAAGGAAAGATCAGAGTCTGCAACTTGTTCCATAAAATTCACATGAGCTGAAGGYCCAGAGGAGGTTGGTCCCTGAGCAGGCAGCTTGGCAACATTTGGGGCAGGTACAGAACTGCTGGGTTCAGACTAGCCTTTCTGCTGTTGCTGCTCCCTTAGCTCTTATGCGCCTAGTGTCCTCAGCAYAGCCTGGATGGAAACCAGCAGCCTGGGAGCAGCAGTTGGTGAAGCCACAGCAGAGTCCAGCAGGGGCCCTTCRGAGGGTGACCAAGCTGAGAATATGCAGTGCTGTCACCAGCCATGCCATGGACACATCCACATGAGCAGGAAATGAGGCCCCTGTCTCCCTCTGGTTGTCAAGTCTTGCTTGGCTTGAAACTTTAGTTGGTCAGTGAGAGGAGGATAAGCCACGGCTTGTGTGTGATGTCAGTGAGCAAGGGTAGGAAACCCACTGGTTCGTTCAGCAGATGAGCAAAGAAGTGCTCTTTGTTCTGGAAGAATAAAGTAGCTAAGARTGGCTTGTGAATACCATGGCTGTTTTATCCCTAGCAGGGGTAGAGACAGCCCTGCACCTGGGATGAAATGTTGTCCAGGGTTCCTTTGGCTGTATTTGCACTGTCCTGGTGTGACCACATCTACGTATGTGTGCTGCMCATGAGTACATGTTCCCAGACTGTCTGTGCAGTCTCAACCCTGAAGTGCTCTCAGGGCAAGGTAACAGGGTGAGACCTGAATGCTGGGAAACCTTGGGATCGTTCRGCCCTTGGCACTGCCAGGGTGTCTCCCCTGGTGGTGTCCATGAACAGTGTCCTTCCTGGAGTTGCTTGGGTCACCAGAGTGCCTCTGTGTCCTGTGCTGTACAGCCTGCCCTAGAGTCTCTCCCTCTGGGCACRCTGTGCCTCTGGAGAAACTTTACACAAGCTCCCCTGTGACCAAACCAGCGATGTGCTGCCCACCAGGAGGGCACGCTGTGAAGCATGAGGCAACCTCGTGCTGGAGCCTGAGCTGCACATATAGGCCCACCAGCATCGGTGCCTGTTCCACTCTTGCAGCGATGAACAGAGGTGCCTGAAATCACGGCGCAGCCAGGTCACTCACGTTCCCGTAGCCCTTCAGTTGTGCCGGTAGCAGGCCCTTCTCCTCGGGCTCTTGCCCTGATGGAGCCATCCAAATGCTTCAGCCAGGGTTGCCAGGCATCTTGCATCTGCCTGGCATCCTACCGCTGTGCATAGAGCTGTGCCTGATACCAGATTATCCCTTGGCAACTGCTTTGTCCAGCTCTGGCTGGTTCCTGCTCAGGCGCACTGCAGCCCCACCACCCCCAAGCAGAGCGGGCCGGTTTGCCCAGGTCTCTGCAGCCAGCGTCACAGACCCTCACACGGAGAGAGGCTGAACAGAAAGCGATCTTTACTGGGATACAGCCATATGCTGGGATGCACCAGTTGCTCCATCCTCTGTGCACACCCGCCTCCCCTTTACAGACCAATGTTGTCTCAGCTTCCCCCAGACTTGGTCGTGCCCCTCAGGCAGAGCTGTGCGCTCGGTTGCTGGGGGCTGGGAGACTGTGATGTGTGTGGGGTAGCTGGCAGGCCCGGGGTGCTCTCTGGTGGTCCAAAGGCTCAGAGGACCTTCCACAGGGATGCAGATAGACTGGATTAGCTGCTGGTTTAGGTAACACCTGGGAGCGACTGAACAGGGTGCTGTTGTCTTGGCCTTTGTGCTTCTGTCCAGGCTCTACTGCTCCTCCTAACCCTGGTGCACTTGTTTCTTCCAGCTCATTTCTTCCAAGGTGCCCAAAGCTGAATATGTCCCAACGATTATCCGCAGGGACGACCCTTCCATCATCCCCATTCTCTATGTAAGTATATCACTTCTGCTACATYGGGGAGTGTGGGAGCTGGCTCCATACAGTGAGTTATTCTGTCCCTATCCCCAGCTCCTGGCAGGGTGATTCTGAAACACTGATGTGATTTGGAAGAGCTGTCAGGAAAGGGCCAGAGGTGTGTTGGGCCCAGACTGGGATTTATTGGGGCAGCTCTGTGGGGGCTCAGGTCTAGGTGGAAGGGCAAGGTGGAGTGAAGATTGCACTTGTGGACTGCCAGGAACAGCCAGTTGGTGTGGGAAGGTGAACACGGGAAAGCAGGGCAGGCCTGAGCACATGGGCAGAGCTGTGTGTTGCCAGGTTCAGGACTTCTTCTTATGCTCGTCCTTAGACCAGGCAGGGCCACAGAGCTCTGCGGTGGAGCTTGGACTTACCTATCATGCCATGTATGCTGGTGCATCCCTGCCAGTCATGAATTTAACCTTGATTTTCACACAGGCCTCACTAGGAGTCTTGCCTGAGCAGGTGTCTGAAACACCAGCAGGGAATCATGGGTCGCTTTTCCTCATTGCTTAATATTCACTTAATTTGAAAGGGAAGGGTTGGACTGCCCAGAAAACTCAGTCTCAGTGTGCAGCAGATAGTGCTGCCAGCCGTCTAGCTTTGTTACCTCTCTCTTCCTTGGAGAGTTGTGCTGTTGTCATGGTGACCCTGCTGGTCCAGGTTTGACCAGGTCTACAGCCGGCGTCATGGATCCTCACACAGAGAGTGTCTAACTTCTGTGCCAGAGGCAGATGTGTTGGGAGTGTGGCTGTTTGTTGGCCAGCTTGGGCGTGTGTAAAGCCATAGGTTGGCTACAGAACCTGGGCCAAGAGGCAAGTACACACTGCTGATGCTGACTATATCCGATGGTATTTGTGTTGCACCTGTGTCCCCCTCATCAGTCTGTAGGATTCTCCATCTCCAAGCCTTCAGATGGACTTGGTCTTCATGGACCATTCAGTCTTCAGCTTCTCTGCTAAGACAGGTTTTAGGGTGGTAATTCCTGTGGTGTGCCCGGAGGCCATCAGTCGGTTTGATTGTGCTCTAGAACCTGTGTTTCCCTGGGAAYGTAACTGTGTGCTGTGTTAGAGACATCTCTGTAGATAATATCATGGAAGCTGGCGTAGTGACAGCTAGTCTTGATAAATGTTCTCTGTTCATTTCCAGGACCACGAACAYGCCACCTTTGATGACATCCTAGGTATGTGAGTGTTGCTTCCTTTTTCTTAACTTCTGCCCATTGCAAATGTAACAGAGCAGTATGTTGATGTCATGCCACTGCCCTGTGCCTCAGCTGCCGTTTACAAAGGGGTTTTATCAACCCAGTGACGTCTGACAGTCAGTCAACTGCTGTTGGATATGCTGCAGTAATAAAACTTCACTTCCGTAGTGCATTTTCTGTGTCCATGCTGCCAGTTTATGAAGGGGAAGCTGAGGCACAGGGCAGCAAAGGGAACTGTTCAATGCACCCTAGTAGGTCACTAAAAGTATTAACAGAGGGTCAAGACATCTGAGTCTGGTCCAGTGCTGTGATCACTAGAAAGCACTGTCTGGTGCTGCACCTTACCTGCTCTGTGATTTTTCTGCTGTGGTTTTCTGCTTCTCACAGCATGAAAGCAAAGGGTTTGCTTTGACATCAGTGGGAATGTGGATGCTGAGCACCTCTCACAGCTTCCCCCCCCCGCCTTCAGGACTAAGCACTAGTGAGAAGAAATAAGACCTATTCTGCAAGACTCATTTTTAACTTCCTCCATGGCTCATCTTTCCCAACATGTTTTTTGCAGAGGAAATAGAGAAGAAACTCAACATTTATCGGAAAGGCTGCAAGATCTGGAAGATGCTAATATTTTGCCAGGTACGTGATAGTTGTTAAGCCCTTGGGGTGTTTGTTACAAATTTGTCTCTGTCAGAGAAAATTAAATGGAGGAACTGATCTTCCAAAGCCAGGTTCTGTTAAAGTAACCGCATATATACAACTTCTACTTCTCATTTCCCCAGACAGCGGTCTCAAGTTGCTGTAAAGGCAGCAAATAAAATTTGACTTAGTGTAGCCAACTTCAGGGCTTGGCTGCTTCTCAGCTGCTTTCAAAGAAACCTAGGCAAACTAACATTAGAGTGGATCTCCAAAGGAAGCTTTATGAGAAGGAAATAAGTATTTGCGATGTGATGTTCATAGTTTTCATACAGCTTCATTATGACACTGACAGTGGTGGGTGCTGTGGCTCAGCTTGGAGCCATGGTGGAGGCCAGCATACTGCTGGAGAGGGGTCAGGGTACAAGGCTGGCTGAGCTGTGGATGGGACAGGCCCTGCCACGTCTGGTGCTTGCCTGGGGATTTCCTTTGCAAGTATCCTGTTCTTGAGGGTGGCCAGCTCTGGACTTCCCCAGCGGCAGTGCAGGGAACCTTGAAATGAGAAGTTAGGAAGCTATCCTAACTTGAACTTCCTCCCAAATGCCTAATGCTGCAAAATAGTTTGCAGTTCACTGACCTGGAGATTGCAACTCTTAATTTTCCTGATGTTGTGCTGGATCTTCTTGTTATTCTTTTAACCACCAAATCTCGGTTCTTCTGCAGCAACAACTTGCCTGCTTATCCCTGCTTTGCTCAGCTCCTTGTCTGCTCACCATGGCAAGTCCCCTAACATCCCCAAATGAAAGGGACTTTCTTTGGTCTTCCCTATTATGCTCCAGCCACCACAGTGAAGAATTTTTTTTGTCTATTATTGTGTCTTACTAGAGTGAAGTGAGTTATATAATAGTAGAAAACAGAGAATCCAACCCGCAACACAACTGTATGTGAATATTTCCTGGATAAGGGCTGGAATGTCTGTGCTACAGAGGTTGTAGAAGCCATGCCAGCCTGGCATGTCCATTCTGCTCCCTTGTGGTACTTCTGGGTATGGCTGTGCAGAACAAGAAACACATCCAGAGTCTGTTTCTTTAGGACCTGTGCAAGGTAGTTTGCATCTGTCTCTTTTTCTTGCAGGGAGGTCCTGGTCACTTATACTTGTTAAAGAACAAAGTTGCCACCTTCGCCAAAGTGGAGAAGGAGGAAGATATGATCCTGTGAGTGTCTTTGTTACACTGCAGACTTGCGTAGTATTTTTCTACTCTATTTACTTAATGTTTGTAGCAGATGGCCTACCGGGAGAGGTGGAGGGAGCTGGACTGGGTTCCTCTGGGGAGGAGGAGACCACTGGGGAGATCTAATAGCAGCTCACAACTCCTTGAAGAGGAGTTACAAAGATAATGGAATGAAGCTCAACCAGGGTGGTGTAGCCCTGGGACAGGTCACCAGAAACCTGGGGGCTCTCCAGCCTTGGAGGCTGTTGAGACTTAGCTAGAGAAAGCCATGACCAACATGATGTAGTGTTGGCGACTATCCTGCCCTGAGCTGGAGGTTGGCCTGGAGACCTCCAGAGGTCCCTCCCACCAAACACTTCCATGATTGTGGTTTCTTGCTGCCCTTGGGTAGAGGGGCACTGGTAGTTTCATGCTTTTATCTGCTGTTTAGTGTCTCTCTGGGCTTTCAGCTRTAGACTCTCAAAAGAGGAAAAAAGGTTTCTCTCCTAACAAAGGCTTTGCTGACCACCCAGATACTTGCTCTGTTATTCTGCTGGAGGTTTCCTTCCTGCAGCAGAAACCAGAATGTGCACTCATGCCTCTGTTGCTCTGAAGTGGCTGAGGTAGCATTTCTAAGCAGGCGACTAGTGGCAGAAATCCAAACTGTTCCCCCTTCAGCTGTCTGGTGACTGCCCTTCTAAAGGCAGGGGGAACTGGAATCTGTCTCTGTGTCTCTGAAAAGCCTGCTCAAAGTCCAGCATGTTACCATAAACCGCTGATGGGGGGAGGGAGGGTTTTAACTAGCATGCCAGCCTGGGAAGTGAGGTGGCTGAGGCAATTCTGCTTCTCCTTGCAGAGAGTTAAACTTTGCCTGTTTTGCTGTCTGCTTGCTTGTGCTGGCTCAAATTTACTTGRCTAAGAGCACTTCATTGTGGGGGAGAGCATGTGCACCAACCTGTTCATACACAGCTTAATGTTGGCATGAGAGTTGAGTATTAAACTCAACATCTGTTCAACACTAATGCTCTGGCACAAATACTCTCACTAAAATTCATAGGCACATGTGCACRCACACACACACACATGACTTCTGAACACGCTCCAAGCCTAAATGATCTGAGATCAGTAATTCTTAGTAATTCTCAGAAAGCTGTGAACATAGAGCTGAAATATTGCATGCTTGGAAGTGAATGTTTCCATCCAACATGTACATGCCTGGGAGAAGCTAATGTTGCAAACAAACATCCGATCACAAACTCYGCAGAAGAACTGCTGGGCTTCAGAGCCCACCAGAAGATCTGCTGTGACCCACTGTGCAGAGAAGGTGGTTATATCTCACAGTGCACCTGGTCAACAGTCACTAAATGTAAACCAGGTCTGACTCCAGTGAGCAGCAGCAAGCACTGGTTAACACAAAACTGTCTATTTTGGTGTTGTCTCTTTAGCTACATAGAAGAAGAATAATCTCTCCAGCTGTTCTCTGCTGATTTCATGCCCTGGAAATGAACMTGTGTACTGATAACATTTGTATTTAGAAAGGGTGGTGCTGATAAAAATGGGAGAGGGGATATTGGAGGGAACTGCCATGAAAAGAGAACGCTTCGTAAAACYGTTAGTCAAAAAACCCTTCCGGTGGGCTTTGCTCCCTTCTCTTCTCCTTGGAACTTCCTGGCCCATTCTTGGCTTGAATTGGTGCTCCTCTTTCTCCACTGTGTGACTTGGACGTGCTCCTTGGGTGCTGGCTCTGCCCTTGTTCTTCCTTGTCTAAGAACCAGGGGCTCTTTCTGGGCAGCTTGCTCTTGAGGCTGCCAGCCTCAGGCCTCTCCTGACCAGTGTGTGCACATGTAATTATGCTTGCATATGAGTGGATAGATTTTTAAATGGTCCATTTTGTTTCTTCCTGTTTCTTGCAGCTTCTGGAAGAGGTTGGGCCGGCTGATGAGTAAAGTCAATCCTGAACCAAATATCATTCACATCATGGGCTGCTATGTTCTTGGAAACCCCAATGGGGAGAAGGTATGAGCTTCCCAAGTTGCCTCTCTGGGAATGACTGCTAAGTAGCRCCAAGCCCAGGGAGGCAAAAATCACACTGAGAAGTCTAACCYCTCCTTTTCTGCTGGGCAGAAGCTTGCTGCTGTCCTATCCCATGAGTGGCTGTAAATGGATGAACAACCCAGTGGATTGCCCCTTTYCCAGAGGGCAGAGGAGGAATGGTTAGGGCAACAGGCATGCAGGAAGGGACAGATCCTTAGGGGAGAATAGTCAGTCCAAACATTTTAATTTAGTGATGAGCTAGATGTTTTCAAGGGTGTGTAGTGAGAGGTTTTCTAGGGGTAGGGAATAAGGATGGGCAATCTTGGGTGTCCCGGAGTTCTTCATTGTTTTCAGCTGCTAACTCTCAAAATGTTTTCCTTTCAGCTATTTCAGAATCTGAAAAACTTAATGAATCCTTATAGGGTTGCCTTTGAGTCTCCACTTGAACTATCAGCTCAAGGTAACTTCTTTTCTGTACAAACAAGCATGTCTTCCTAATCAGCCTGCCTCCTTCAGTAAGCATCTTCATGAAAAAGCAATTTTTAGTTCCCTTGAGCCCTACCAGGAGAAAAGCGCATACCATGGCCTTCCTCTTGCCTGTAATCACCTTGTGTTGTTCATTTGCAGAACCTGGTTTCCCCCTCACAATTCTTCCTTGTTTGCATTTTCAGTTATCCCCTTTATTATGTCTGAACCTGCAGAACCCCTTCCCAGGCTACTGGCAATGGCAAAGTAGTCTAAATAGCACCGTGCCTTCTGGGCTGAGTTTAGGAGATTCGCCATATTACTAGAGCATGTGGCGTCCATGGGAGAGATGCAAATGGGAGCAGAACCTTGTCTTGTAAGCAAGTTTCTCCAGGGGATTCAAACCACTGGTACCAAGTGGGTTGTCTCATCAACAGGAGACTTGAATGGAGCTTATTATTAGCCATTCTGTACCTCAGCCTGCTTCACTTTCTTTTGCCTGTAGCTCAGAAATTCAAGGGGCTAAAGAGTTCTTCCTCATTGATCAATGTAAGTAATTGTGGGTGAAGTTTAATGAGGGACCTGCAGTCAGCTTGTTCTGAAGCTGCCCTTGTTATTTCATCTTTGCCACGGTCCTTGGTACTTTGTTCTTTTGGAAGATAAAGACATAGAGCATCAGGCTGTAATCACTGGGGATATTTCCTCTCCTGTTTACTGCTGGCCTCAGCACTGATGAGTTATTCTTAACTCCCACTTACTGTCATGGGAAGGTACAGGGGTTGAGCGCATTAGCACTGCGCAGGGTTCTCTGTGCAAATGCCGCTGAGATTTGGACCCAGCTTTATCCAGTGCTTGCGCAGATCTCACAGCAGACTTGTTTGTACATGCGTGCCAAGAAGGACCTTGCAGGGAAATTTCTGGTTTTGTACACAACCTGGCAGGTGAGGCCATGGGTTCTGCATGCATGTGTTTAAGCAGTTGATCTTCCAGGAGGCTGGGCTGAAGAACACGTCTGAATTTATCCCTTTTGATCAATCTGGGGCATGCTAATAATGTAACCTCTCTAATCCTTTGCAGTCACCTGAAACTAATCTTAATCAGCGCTCAAAAGCGAAAATCCCCTCCTTGAGCCCTGTGCTAGAGTCCAGGGTTGTTTGTTCCTGGTGCCTCCAGCACCAGCCCTGCAAGGCCTTGAGTCTGTGACTGCCCTGTAAGACAGCCCCCCTGCTTTCAGTCAGAGGTGCCAACAGTGCAGCACACATGTCAAAAAAAGTGTTCTGTTGAGCTAACTGCTGCAAGAGAAGACAGCTCTGCAGGGCAGAGAGACCCTGTTAATTTTAACTGTTAATTTTCCCACAACAGTTTTTGTTTTGAATTTTAAAATGTAATTATTTTTAACACTTCCCACAAACCATTACACTGAATTTTTTTGATTTGTGATTCTCCAAGATCCCTGTGCCTGTGGAGGCTGGAGCTGTCCTGCACCTGAAAGAAACCCAATTTAAAAGCACTCTCCAACTGAAGGGAAGGACCTTTTGTTGTTACATCCTTTGCCCAAATATTCCTTTTGTGGGTTTTCAGTCCTTCGCAGGGCTCACAGGTTGTCTAGTGCAGGACGTTGGGGCTGTTGCTGACCTTCCACAGCCCCTCCTTTTTGCAGTCAGTGCAGAGAGGTCAAAGTCTGGAGACAGACTGTGTCCAGTTCCCACCTCCATAGACAGACCCTGCCAAGGGATTTTGAGGAGCCTTTCTCTGTTTGAGGATACCTAAAAAGATACTTGGGTCTCACGGGCACCTTTCCTTGCCCTGGGTACATGCAGTATGGCAGTATTCCCCAAATGAGGCATCCAGATGGGTTCTCCTGTGCCCATACCTGCAGGTGGGTTTGCTGCTGCTGTAGCCTGTCTGGTCTCTCCCTCGTGCTGCAGGGTGTAACCCCTCTGCTTCATCTCCCTTCTTCTCCTAGGTAAGCAAATGATTGAGACTTACTTTGACTTCCGCCTTTACCGCCTCTGGAAGACCCGCCAGCACTCTAAACTATTGGATTATGATGACATTTTATGAGCTGGAGAAGACTTTGCAAGAAGAAGTTGATCACCAGTGTCCAAGAAGTCATGCTTACTGCAGAAAGACTTTTTTATTGGCACAGGGAGCCCTTCAAAGCCCTAGAGGAGGCAGCAGTGCTAAAGGGAGGGAAGAAGGAGCCCTCAGAAGTATATCAGGAGGAAAGTCTCCTGAGTCAAGAGAGACTGGAGGGAAAGGGTTTGACACCTCACTCGCCTCAGGTCAGAGCCATGGTGTCACAGGAGGAGCTGTGTGAAACGAGGACAGGATGGAGTTCCTTGCAGAACTGAGCTGTTTTGGGTCAGAATGGGCCAGATTTGATTCCAGGTCCTTTTAAAGACTTTTGAAGCTCAGGTTTTCTTACAAAAAATAAAATAAATTACCCATGCACTACAGTAAAGAAGTGACCAGAGCACAGAGGAAGGAGAGGTTTGTACTGATGGGACCTTCTGTGCTGGGGATCTTGGAGAGCAAGGACTGCTACACCTACTCCTGCAAGCTTAGAGCGAAACAATCCAGTTTCAATGTGAATATATACTGGAATATAGAATTGAAGTCTAACTTTTTGTTTTGTTTAATAGAAAATAAGTGCAATTTTTATAGAGAGAGGGGTAAAAATCCCTCCCGATATTTAATTAGTTAAAAATAACACACCAGTAACCAATAGATGAGGTATTTTTGGTCTGCTTGAAAATATATTCAGAATGGTAATATATCTTCTGTAGACATATTTAATCACCAGCAAACATGGTTTTAACATAACTTAGCAGACGCTGCATGTCTGCTGCATTGATTAATCCGGTTTGGTTTGGTACTTTCAGAGTAGCTGTGTTGCACTGACTGTATGTGCTCTCACGAATGTATATTTCTCCTCCAATTAGACACAACTTTGTTACTATTTTGCTGCTTGCAAAACTATATGCCTTTAGTTTTGCTGGAGTATTTTAGGTTAGAAATACAGTTACATGACTGAGAATTCAGTAAGGTCCATTATGGTGTAACAATGAAGTAGAAACTAATAACCATGGTAATTACCTGCTCATGCCAGTGTTTCGCTACGTGTCGGAAGACGAGTTCTCTTTCTCGTCTGCCGTATGGAGCAGGGAGGTTGCAGGACCATCCGAAAGCCTCCAAGCAGACCGTTTTACCGAAGCATCTGGAAGAAATGCTTCTTGAAGGATGCAGCAYGGGTTTGTAGCACGAGTTTGAATTTTCCCCGCGTTCACCTGAATGCCAGTCATTTGCGCGTACGCCACCTCTTTTCCGATGCTAAAATGACCTGTGTGTTGCGCTCAGCTGCCACCCTCCCCATCCCTTCCCGCGCAGGGCAGAGTAACCCAGAGCTTTGTCAGAGCAGCTGCGGTTTGAGAACCCACATTTGTTGTTAATATTTGAGGACGTATTTTGGAACAGATCTACGTTTTGTTTGTTTGGAGGGTTGTTTTTTTTGTTTTGGGAGGTTTTGTAGTCTTCAACCCACCTGTTCAGAGGATAAACATTACTTAAAGTCTGCCTAAGTCACTCTGGCTATTCTGGGGGATTACATGATTTATTTCTTATATAAGTAAAATACACTGGAGAATAACAGGGAAAGATTACCTTGGTTTCCTGACTTCCTGGTATCTAAAATCAGTTGATTGTGAAGTGAAAGAAAATACGTGTACAAATCTTTTAAATACTTGCAAAAAAGAACTACTTGTTCTGATTTGTAGAGGACTCCTTCCCTCCGTGACATATCTGTGGTTGTAATTGTGGGGAGCAGGCCTCCGGCTAGAACTGCTGAACCCTGTACATTTATAGCAGTTTTATTAGCAAAACTTTTGAAGAAGTAATGTACATATTAGTAAGTAAGGAGAGGAATGGTTGGAGAGAGATAGTTTGGAGTCATTGAAATTAGCCCATTTGAACCAAATGGGTCTGAGCTGCTTCCCCCTGCTCTGGTTAGGAGCTGCCCTGCTCGCCCTGTAGGACCTACCCGTGGTGGTTGCATTTCATCCCTGGCTGGACTCATGCTTTTGACTCACCATCATGTTTTCCAGACTTGTAGTGAAAGGGATAGTTGGCACCAGTCTGACTTCTGGAAGAAAATGCCAGATCTAAAAAAAACAACCACAAAAATTACGTTGATTAGCTATTACTTAGCGTGGGTAGCTTCTGCCAGCTGTACTTGCGAGAGGTGGGAGTCGTAGGTGCTATGAAAGCAAAAAAGCCATGTGTTATTGAGAGAAGAAAATGATRGTGGCAGGATTAAAATGCTGACACAAAACTCTCTCCCTTTCTGACCCTTTCACCTCCTGTGTTCATGCTCCTAACTGGAGAAAGATAAATTGCTCTTCCTCTCTCCTTTCTAAAGTAAAATCCCAATTCAGTGAACTTGGTAGCATGAATGTAGCATTGTGGAACTATTGAAAATCTTATATAACTCTGAAAGGGCCTGTTTATGTATCCACTTCGGTGATTTATCTGTAGAACTATTGTATATCTATTATCATTGAGCTCTTGTAGAACTAGGGTTGCAAAGTAGAGAGGTCGCTTGTACAGTTGCAGAACTTCTGTAGGAAGATGTATGCTTGAATGAACAAAACGGACTGTTTTACTGGTGCAGTTGACTCTAGTATAGTATAATGACGAATGATGAATGCATTTCTCTCTTTTCCAAAGATCTATATTCCACGTAGTTTGTGATATTATGACATGAGCATATTATTTCCTTTGTAGTGTTCATTTGACTAAAGAGATCAAATACTCTAAAACAGATAATTGGAAAGTCAATAGAATTTTGATGTTTGAAGTCCTTTGTGCAAGTAGCATCACTGGAGTTAACCACTTTTGAAAAGGAAAAGAAAAAAAGTGTCTTCCCCTTTTAACTTGTTGGATTTTTTAAGCAGCTGCTGAGAAAGGAAGGGATCAGCAGAGGATAGGATGCAAAAAAATTTGCGATTATTTAAATTTTAGAGTAAGAATAGATGCTGAGGCTTCCTCCATTGGACTGCTGTGTCAAGGATGACCTTTTGGTAGGTGCTTCCCAGCCAGTGCACAGCGCAGTCAGAGCCGGCACATCCCCTCCGCTGGGGTCGAGCCCCCGTCCCTGCGCCCCGAGCACCCCCGCAGCCTTGGCCCGGGGGATCCTGGCTGCTGAGCGCACAGGACACTTTGTCCTTCCACTTCAAAATGCTTCTCTTACCTTTGAGCTATCTGCCGTTCGGATGCGCCTGTCTTAAGCCATGCAACCAGTTTGCTCGTGTGCAGTCCGCAACTGCTGTCTGAACTGGGTTGGTGGAGCTCACCTCTAATTAGCGTTAATTCCAGCGAGCAGGTTATGGCGCGGTTGAGCTCGAGTCCCCACGCGCCGCGTTGGCAGGTCGGCAGCCCTCTCGCGCCGGGGTCCTGCGGGGCAGCRCTGTGGCCCAGCAGCTCCCATGGGGTCGGAATCCACTCTTAGCACGGCTGGGAGAAACCCTGATAACGGGTTAACCCTGGAGAGGGGCAGTTAGGTCAGGATAGCTAAATTGGGTACCATCCCTGGCCGCTTACCCCAACCATGTGTGGGAGGTGCCGTCTCGTAGCGAGGCAGCCGAAAAGGATGCGGCTGCATCGGTGTGCAGCGAGCATTCGCGCCGCTGCAGCGGCTTTGGAGGGTTCCTCTTCTGGCACATGGTGGTTGTCTTGCGCAGGGCTTCCCAGAGAGGTTTTCCTCTCCTTTGGCCACAAAAGAGAGGAGAGAAGAAAATTTGGCTGCCTGAGAAATAAGAAGGGTAGAAATAAGCGGGGAATTTATATACGGCTTTCTTGGCCTCTCCTCGTCCTGCAGCCACCAACCTCCCTTTGCATCCTGCCTCTCTGCACCCAAGACAAGAAATTAGCAGATCGGCCTGCACTGCATTAAAAAAAAAAGCAAAAAAACAAAAAACCAAATCCTTGTAGCTTTAGGGAAGCTGCTGACTGCAGAAGGCAACCAGCCACCCTGCCCTGCCTCGGTGCCAGGGCTCTGCCGCACGTGGCCGGGGCATCCCCCCCGGTCCTGCCTCCGAGCGCCTCGAGAGCGGCTCAAGCCACATCCCGCGGGCCCGGCGCGGCCTTCGCTCTGCCTCCGGGTACCACYGCTTTGCCGAGGAGACGCGGGAAAGGGATTCGTGCTTCATCGCTCAGCCTGGACTTCGGAGCTGCGATGGCGTCGGCAGAGCAGGCGCGTGCGTGCGTTCACACCGGCTCTCCCTGTGCCGTCGCCTCCCCTGCGAGCGCGGGAGACGCTCCTCCTCGTTCACCCTCATGCAGCAACGATGGGGCGGCGTCGCGGCCGCGTTGGCGTCTCCCCCGGCTCTTGGCCCCGCGCTCGCTTGGCAAACGGCCGCTCGCCGTTCAGGGCCATTGCCACGGTTCTGACCTGCGGCCGGGCATTCCTGCTCGCTGGCCCTGCAGGCGGCACGATGGCCAGCGCTGCGTTGTCACCTCTGGGCAGCATTAATGGTGCATTGGTCCAGGATAAGGTACGGTATTATTTTTATATATATATATATATATATATATAAAAAAAATCCTTCAAGAGTCACCAGAATCATGTATCAGAGGACGTGTTCGATGGTGTTGTCCTTCCTCGAGTGATCAGGCCACGTTGCCAGTAGCGGCAAGCAGATTTACAGGTACACGCTAAGCTGAACCGCTTTGTACCCTGGGTTTCGCAGCGACGTTCCCTGGAATTGGCAATGCAGCCAGACCTCCTTGCAGGACACCATCCCGGTATCCTCCCGTCRGATATCAAGCAGCAATATCATTTTCCAAGCCATCTGTGAGAAGCTGCGTGTGAGCCTGTATTTTGTGCTGCTGGTCCCAGAATATCCATGGCTTTTCTACATCTGTCATGGGACTGGGTTTTTTTTTGTTTTTTTTTTTACTTCTCGGTCATGGAAACGCAAGCCAAAGTCAACTGGAAACTGTTACAGTCCTGATGACAAATCAGCCTGCTGATAACTCTGTGTACTGGAACTGAATGAGTAAATGGGCGGTGTAATGACCGTGAGCCTGATTGCGATCGTGGTAACTCCCAGGTAGTCCTGCTGTGTAATCAGGAGAATTAATATTAAAATATCAGAGTTTGCTGCCTGCCTAAAATGCCAATGCACAATCTCTTGTGGAGATGGTGCGTTAGATATCAAAGAGCAATGGTAACCAGTAGCTGTTTTGATTCGAAAATAAATTCTGCCCAATGTACTACAAATCAGTGCGAAAAACTTAGAAGACCACAAGGACTAAAAATAATGGACATTACAAATCTATCTGAAGGGAAGCAAAATTGCCTTTTTCCATAAGTACTTAGGAAATGTTAAAGAACTAACACAACAAAGTAATTTGTTATATTATTGCATTGCTTTTAGAGTATCTTTAAAACTGATATACATAAGGACAGACAAAAAGCCTTTTGGGTTGCCTTACATTATCGCAGAGGCGAGGCAAGCCATATTCAGTTAATTGGCTCTCCGGGCTTTCTTCCTTATCCCAGTGTCCAAAGAGATTGTGTCTTGAACTGATGGTTAATCACAGTATTAATGGCCCTAAATACCTTTTAGTAAGAGGACCCCTTCCATCTGCATTGCTAGGAGTTTAACGAGCATATTCCCAGAGACCTTCAAGCAGCCGATGGATCCAACTTTTTAGTCTGTGTAGTGGGGCTGCCCAGCGTAGGATTCGCCACGTACGTACAGCAATAACCTGCGAGCACAGCCTCTCCCCTGCGCCCTCGTGCGCGTGGGTTTTTTGGTGTTTGAGTGTGATCTTCCCCCTGTGGCTGTGCAAAAATGGATGTGGTGTTTTTCCTTGAGGAATGGTTGTAACCTGGCGAAAACTGAAAAGCTGAGCTGGCGGGGAGGCTCCGGCGGTTGGCCTGGGACGGCTCGTTCCCACCGTCACCCTGGCCTCTGGCTCAGGACCAGGATGGGTGCACATAGGTACGATTCACAGAAGCTTCAGTAGAAAGTGGGAGGCTGTTTTTTCGTCTTGTTTTTTCAATGCTAAATTTCAGTTGCACCGGTATAGTCCCCGCTACAAGGTCCTGCTCTCTCAGAGCTAGTGCAGAACTGGGAATTTGATAAAAATGGCAGGTATCTTTGCCCCTAAACTTGAAATGCCCTAAAAATATCATAAGTGAGTATAGCAAAGCAAGAGCCTTTGATGAATATGGATCCTGCCTCCCACGTGCACCCAACACTGCTTGCTAAAGGACACTTTATTTGCTGAGGTCAGGAGGGGGATGCCCGCAGAAGCGGAGTGAGGTCGGTGTGAATGAGCAGGCACCTGAATACACAGGCAGCGGCTGTAGCTTTTCTGCTGTGTTTCCCGTTGTTCTTCAACAACGCTATTCCTGGAACTGGGGTGCCTTCAGTTGTGATAGTGAGTGGCAGCCGCAGCAAAAACTGAACTCGCACAGGGATGGGAGAGGGTCAATGTGCTTTTAATGTCTTTACTGTTTCCACCCTGAGTTCAGACACCAGTTTTCATTTCCAGCTCCTTCGCTCAGCTGCAGCCCTCGGTTTGTTATTACAGAGCTGCTAGCGAAGGCTGCTCATCCGTTTTCTGAAAAGAAAACCRAACCAAAACGGTGAGCAACAAGTGGAAAAAGTAATCGTGCAGACTTTGAAGATGGATCTGGTAACATGGAGAAGGACAGTTTATATCCCTTCATCCTTTTAAACTCTGAGATAGTTGAACAAACTACATTTATCCAAATGAGAAGAGGAAATAAATAAGTGTAGTTGTCAAAATAATTWAAAATATCCCAGTATGAATAGTATTTGACCATGTGACAAATCACGTGCAGAGAAAACACTCTGTAGCCTAATTCTGCCTTTACTTTCAGCTGAATTCAGACGGAGCTGACAGCATCCTGCTCCTTTCAAAATCAAGTCAGTGTAACAYATATGCAGTCACCATCTCTGCTCATTTCCACAACTAACAGCCCGTGCTGTGTTGGAGCAGATGGGTCCCTCTTTAGCTCGTCTCATCTCAGCTGGAAGCTAAAGGCAGTATAGATACAGGAGGAGCTTGAAACGTTGGCCCCAAGAGAGCCTGTCRGTGTGAGAGCTGAACTTGAGATATGCTAGTTTGAGGCCAAAACTGTCTCCAGGTTAATGGAGAGTCTTGCAAATGAGGATTTTTAACCTTTTTCTTGGTGGGTTGGGAACCAGCAGGCTGGCTCTTCTGAAAGGTCAGAAGAAAGTTATTCCAAAGCACTCTCCCAAATTTTAGACGTAGTTTTTGGCTGGCTCCCTGCCGTCCAGGCRTGGGGCATATCTGGCTGTGACGCAGGACAGATCTGCCATCTCTACTGCCTATGTTAACATGTTTCTCTGAGACTATCTGCTGCTTTGTGTATGATAACCAGATTTCAAATCCATGAATGTTTCTAGGTTTTAAGATGTGATTTAATAAACACAGACGTTTCTGGGAAAACAGGTTTTCTCTCTTGTTTTTTGTTCTCTGGCTGAGCTCATAAGCCTAGGAAATGCCATTTGGCAGATGCATTTACTGTGCTAGCAGGTGAAGGAGACACGGGCTGGCCGTTTTTGAAATGGCAACAGTGTGGTAAATGCCGAAAGGYAAAGAGTAGATGTAGCGAGGTGCAAAGGCCAGGATGAGCACTGTGTCCCAGGGACCAGCRCCGGGTAGGACAGGTTAAAAGGGATAAAGGTAAAACTCCTGATTCTTTAAACAAGGGACCATCTGAGGGAGGCAGATCCAGTGCTGGGGATCGTATGGGGCAATTCACAGTTCCAGCAGTGTCCRAGCCTTGGCGAGGCCCAGGAGAGACCTACAGAGCACTCAGCGTTACGCCTCCTCCGGGGAGGAAGGTGAATCTTTGAGCACCATTTTACAGGCAGAGAAACGGAGGCCTGGAAAAATTCAAAAGAGGCCGAAGGTCTGATGATCCTTCTTGGCAAAACCGAGAGAAGCTCCAGAAGGAGCTGTGCTAGCCTAGAAAGTGGGGGTGTGCAGCAAGGTGCCCAGGGAGGGCAAAGGTGGATGCGGGGGGGGGGGGGGGTTGGCCAGCTGTTTTGGGAACTGCAATGCTTGTGTTTTGCCCCCTCCCTTCTGGGGGAAGGCGACGGGGAGGTTATTGCAGCTGTTTGGAAGGTGACTGTTGTTTACAGGACTGGCACTGTCAAAGTTGGTGCTCTGGTAGGAACTGAGAAGCCATGGTGGCTCTGGAGAAGCCAGCCAGCATTGTCAGCGATCCCGCTGGAGCTGGCGAATGAGGTATGGGTGTGCGTTTGAGAGCTGTACATGTATTGAAGGGAAAAAGATGCATGCTGTGGGCTGCAGGAGCTGGGGCCGTGGTGCCCATGCAGCCCCTCGCTGCCCTGCTTGGAGATGCCACATGCCCAGGGCAGCGTGGAGGTTGGGGTGACCTGTCCAGGCTCAGGCCTTGTGGGCCAGCGGAAGCCTCAGACAGGTCTCACAAGCTGAGGCCGCAGCAGAGACGAGATGGGCTGCATAGCGCAGGACAGGCCTAGCCGCTGCTGGGGGCAGCTGGTGCTGGAGCTCTTCCACCTCCACTGAGGAGGTGGCCTTCACACCACGCTCTGCAAAAGGGGAGGCTATCGGGAGAAGATGCAGCTGGGTGAGAGGGTCCAGACCCCATGTTGACCCACATCAGTGTGCTGGACTCGTGGTGTTTGCCCATGCGAGAAGGGAGCAAATCCAGCCGCGTRGGGATGATGTTCCCGTGCTGCCAGCGGCTCTCCCAGCTCAGGGTTAAAGGTGGGAAGGGCCCACTTGACCGCAGGCGCCAATGCAGTTCAGGCAAACCCTCCTGCCCGTGCTGAACCCTTACCTTGCCTTTGAATAAAGCACATCTTTCAGGAAGGCAGACGGCACCAAATTCCCTATAAGCTACCTGCTTTGTCCCAGGTCTGTTTGACTTCACTTCTGAAGTCTAACAGGTCTGGCTTGAACTTCCAGCTACAGTTTTGCCCTTTATCCGCCACTCTGCAAGTCGCCTGCGTGTTCGCCCTCCGTTAAATGCTGTAACCGAGTCCTCTCTGAGCGAAAAAGAGACAGAGCTAAACAGGCTGGACAACTCATGTCTTTCATTGCCGTCACTTAAGGCATTTTCCTTCAGCTCCAGAGCCTTTCAGCATTCATTTCGGCACCCTCCCCGCTGGGGAACGTCCTCCCCCACGTGCGGCCGCGATGGCCGGGTGCGACACGGCAGCGGCCGGCAGCAGGGCCCCACGGAAATCACTTTTTCCCCTTATCGCCACCACCTGCACAGCCGGCTTCTGGCCAGCGGCTTGGCCACCGTTCTTCCCGGGGCCTTCGCCGAGTCACGGGGGCCCCCGCTGCCGTAAATGTGGCCTTTATTCCTCGCTCTGGGGCCATTCAGCATTGGCATAATGCTGTTTTTAAAGCCGAACGGCACAGGGTACCGAGTCAAATCAGTTACAGAAGCCCGGTTATAGCAGATTATTTTCATCACCAGCTCTACCGGCTTCTCCYGTCTCCCCTCGCACTGCTGCTCATGGTGGGGTCGAGCGGGTGCCGCGCCGCATGGGGGTGTTTTCACACGGCGTGGTAACACGTGGGTTCAGGGTGAAATCACGCCGTCTCCGAGTCCTGCGGGGTGCTGCCCCCGTCACCCGGCGGGGCCCCGGGGCTGTGCCAGCCTGCCGTGCCCTGCCAGCCGCGCGTCTCTGCCGCGTCCCGGCGCTGGCGCTGCGGTCGCGTCGGTTAGGCCGAGCCACGCAGCCGGCGCACCGTGGCCCTCTGCTTCCCCACCCTCTGCGTCCCGGCCCCTGCCACTGTCACGCACCCGGGTTTTGTTTACGATCACTCCTCTTGGTGCCAAAATAGGAGTGCTGAGTGGGATTCCCAGGCGCCTCCCAGTAAGGGCGCTGGGACGCTGTTTCAGGGCCAACCGGGGGCGCAACTACAGCGAGGCAGAGGGTTGGGTGCAACACGTCCAGCTGCTGCCCAAGTTTCTTTCCAGTCCTCGCTGCTGCTTTGCTGACAGCCTAGGAGAGAAACCGATGACAGCAGAAGGCTCTAAAGCCTCGGCTGGCCACAGAGGAGATGAATAACGGCTTGATTTTTATTTATAAAGGCTGGAGGGCAGCCAGCGGATTTCAAGTCCGATGCCCACAAAGGGAGGTGTTTCCTTTGCACCAGGTGTGGGTAAACTCTGGGATTTATTATTCATTCGCGGGCTCCAAAGCCAACTAGGGATCCTGCAAGAGCGATCGGCGGAGTACAAAGACACATTGTCAGCCCCCGAGTGCCTGAGCCATGAGTCACCAGAGCCGGGGAAATGTCAGCAGCCGCTTGCTCCGGCCTATTCCCTACCCTGGGCCCCCACTGTTGGCCACGGTGGGGGACGTGACGCTGGACTGCGGACCGTGGTCTCATCCAGGATGAGGGGGGTCATATGTAAACCTTAAACTTCCCCGGTGTTATTTGGGCCTAATCACGAAGAGCTGCCTCCTTACAACTAGCTCTGGTTTGTCCTCTCTGCCTCGCTCAGCACAGCAGCTCTTGGGGGCAGCCAGCAGGATTTGGCCGTTGCACAGCTCCCAGCRCACCGGAAACATCAGCAACAAAATATTACGTCAAGCTCATTTCCACGTATCACTCGAAGGAAGTGCAATTGGTCCGTTCTTGCTCACGGGTGCAAAGGTAGGAGCCTTATCGGCAGGATGAGGAGCTTCTTCCAGTAAAGAGACCTGGGTTTTCATGAATCCAGGGAGACGCTGGAGTGAAACCGCTCATGCTGAAGCAGTACGGTACGCCAGGGTGCGGCTCCGTAACTACCGGGCGGGCTGGTCCCACGGCAAGTTCTGGCCAAAGGTTGTATACGTAACCGCGCGCCAGCAACGCTTTCCCGAGCGCCTGGCGGAGCAGAGGATTTGGGAGCCCAAACAGTGTTATCTGACGAATGGGAAAGTCCTGAGCACTCAATTGCTTCCTGGCTTCCCTGGGCGTCCCAAAGAAAGCTGGTGGCAGCTGATAACAGGCAGGGCCTGGAAACAAAGCAGGAGCAATGCTGTTCTGTATGGTCTTGCGCAGAGCGAGCAGCAGTCAGAGACCAGCAAAGGTTGCGTGAAAAATGTTTTCCGGTGTTCCTGTTTGCGCTGAACCGATCTCCAGCAGCGCTTCGCTCTCTGAGGCGCGGGCTCGCTTCGCTCCGGGGGCACGGCTCCCGTCGCGGCCCCCACGCGGCGCCTGCTGCCCCGCTCCACAGGCACCTCCACCTTCTCCTTCCCAGTGTTYCTTGAAGTGCTGCGGGCGCCAGGCCGGATTAGATGTGGGGGTGGCAGTGCACGGAGACGACTGCCCCGGCCTCCCTCCGGTGCCCTGTGCTTATTCCGTTTCCCCCTCTGCCCGCGTGCAGACGTTTGCGCTGGCTCTCCGAGGAGCGTGGCCGAGGCGTGGGGAGGCGACCCCCAAAGCGGTTCCTCGCTCCCCTCCTCGGCCGCCCCTTCCTCCGGCCCCACGTGAGCCAGCGCAGGAGGCGAAACCGGGAGGAAAAAAAGCGGGTTAGGGTTTTTTGGAAGGGCTCGTTTTCCGCTGCCGTGGCTGGCGGGAGGCTGGGGGAGCCCCGCTTTGGGGGCGCCCCGCTTTGGGGGCACGGGCAGGCCAGGAGGGGCGAGCGCGGGAGGGCCCCGCGGCGCCAGGGGAAGGCGGCGGCGGCGGCAGGGCCCGCGGCGGGTCTCCGGCCC
>NW_020447863.1:4844116-4867015 GCF_003343035.1 Apteryx rowi | reverse complement strand
CGGGCCCCCCGCCGGCTGCCGCCCCGCAGCCGTTGCCGGGCGCACCTCAGGCGGGAGCGGCCGCCCCACAGCCGTTACCGGCCGCCCCGCAGCCGTTGCCGGGCGCACCTCAGGCGGGAGCGGCCGCCCCACAGCCGTTACCGGCCGCCCCGCAGCCGTCTCCGGGCTCCCCCCGGGCTGCGGCCCCCCAGGCCAACTGTTTTCTCCACAAGATCGGCTCCAACTCCTTCACTGTGACCCCGCGGGGGCTGCCCCCCGGCAGCCGTGCCCCCGAGGCCGGCCGGACTCTGCCGCCCAAGGGGCCGCCAGTGCCATCCGCCAGCGCTTCCCATGCCAGAGCCAACGCCAGGAGGCCAAAGCCGGAGGAGGCCGAAGCGGCTGTGTCGCCTCCACCCAGTGCCAGTCTGGCCCCCAGTGCCACCAGCTCTACCCAGCCGCTTTCCGCCGCTGCCCCCAAGGCCAGGGGCTCCTTCGAGATCCTCCCGGCCCCCAAGCCGGACTTGGCTGCCATCCCTGCCCACGACCTGCAGGCGCAGGCCCTGGCCAAGCTGCGCCTGAATTCGCGCAATTCCTTCCTCTTCGTGCCCYGCCGGGAGGGAGGCCCGGCTCCGCGGCCTCCGGCCCAGAGCACGAGACCGGAGCCGCCACCATCCTTGGAGCATAAGGTCCAGCCGGAGCCCCCGAGGGCTTCCGCTAAGGAGCAGGAAGAGCCTGTTGCTTCCCTGCCGGTGCCTCGGGATCCTTTGGTACCTGTGACTTATATCGATGACATTGTGGAGCCGGACAGCGGGGAGCTTTCCCCCAAGGGTGGCTCGGCTGTGAGGACGGGGCCCTTGGGAGACCAGCCTCGAGAAGCTGCCTCTGACCTGGAGATGGAGTTTTCCTCTGTGCCCCTCTACAAACCCCACGCTGTTTCCCCCGCCAGTCATCAGCGAGGAGGCAACACGTTCACTGTAGTGCCCAAAAGGAAGCCCGCAGCCTCGGGCTTGCAGACTTTGACTGATGCCAGCGGACGGCCGCGGCGGGAGGAAGACGAGGAGGAGGAGGAAAACAAAGGAAAAGGCAAAGCCGTGGAGAACGCCGGTGTGTCCCAAGTGGGGACGGCTCTTAAAAAGCGCTACCCCACTGTGAATGAGATTGAAGTGATTGGTGGCTACCTGTCCCTGGAGAGGTCCTGCATGAGCAAAACAGGCCGCCGGAAGAAGGTAACTGCCTGGGGTGCCTCTCTTTCTGAACAGCGATGCTAAAAGGAGCTTCTTAGTTTGCTTGCCTTGTCTTGTCTTGTCTTTTCTGTGAGCTTTGTGATTGTAACTTCATGAGCCCCTCTGTGGTCTGGGTGGGAAGATGGGCAGCACTGTTTAATGCCCCTGGTCCGTTTTAGAGCTGGGGGGTGCCTTCGGGGGGAAAGGATTGGATCCTGTTCCGTTAAATATATCAGAAGGGGATACGACCTGTGATAACTACGGTGCCTCTCTTATGCTCCCTTCTTGGTTTCTTTTAAGTAAGCAACGTGATAACAGAAAGTAAAATTTTGGTGGATTTAGCAAGTGAGGCAGGTCGCATGGTTTGGCTGCAAACTTTCTTTCTCTCCAGTTCTGCTCGCTGTGTCTAGTGAGCGTTAGATGAGTGGGACTCCCTGTGCTCACCGCCTGGCTTGTCACAGGGTACAGTACGCAACGTTGGCGTCTTCTCTGGATTAGTGATCTATTGATAGAGGCTCAAGAACTAGGTCTCTGTTAGGCAGAAAAAGATCAGCCACARTTTAACTCCTCTTGATATGATTACACCGCCTGTCTGTTCATTATGGTGTGCAATTGCTGCTTGTCCCTGAAGAAGTGTGAGGCATCTATTGCTCCAAGCGTCTTTGGAGTGAATGCCAGATTTTCTCGCCGCTTGGGATCTAACTTTGATCCTCATGAACCTTAAATTGAGGATTAATCATTGTATGGCTTCAGGAAATGTAGCTGGATGTGATAAAGACGTAGTCGTATTGAAATAGTGGATTATTTTGCTGAGTCGAAGAAGTAGGCGTGAATTGTTCTGCTACCAAAGCAGAACACTGTGGTGACAAGCAGCATAGGGATTAAGTCGTTACAAATCCCCATTTCTAGGTTTGAGACGTGACATGTTTTTCCAAAGCAGGAAGAGATGTTTGACATTCCGTTACCTAATTTCGACTAAATATTTGATGGACTGAATCCACATGGGTGCCTGAGGCACTAAGCATTATGATTTGAGGAAATCCTTTGAATAGGGTGCATCTCATTTAGAAGGGAGGTAGCGAAGTGCTGTTTCCCGTGGCTTAATGTTATTATGTTCCTTTATAAGAGCACATAGTCCATATGAATTTGATCATGACTAATGCAGGTGGCATATTTGAAGCACGACAGCCCTGCATCAGAATAAACAAATAAACATGAGCGTTGGTTCTCRCCTAGTGTTAGTGCAGTTACTCCTTGTCCTGCTGCAGGGAAGTGCTTGGTCAGACTGGAATCATTCTGCTTCTTAAATACCTTCTGGCTTGCGTTGTTTCCGAGTTTTCTTGGCTCTGCTCTGTTCAGTTTGGGGTAGAAATCAGATCAGTACCAAATCAGGTATGATGTGCATAGGGTAAATGGTGAAAATATCAAGAAGGCATGTTATAGTTACAGGGGGTCTTAGGATGGGGCAGAAAATAGAGAGGAAACATTGAGGGACAAACTTCTCCGGGTAAGCCCAACTTCTGATGCAGCCAAAGGAGCTAATTTTTCTGTGCAGGGTAGCCTAGCTTTTAAGAAAACAAAGCCTCAAGTAAGCAAAAAATAAAAAGGAGGGACAGAGATGGGGACGAGGCTAGTGCAGCAGCTGAACTTTGTCCCCATCTCTCTCCCTCCTCTTTGTGCTGTTTAAGGACAGCTTCCACTGCACTACCTTTAATTATTTTTGCTTACTTGAGGCTTTGTTTATAAGGGTGGTCAAACACTGGAACAGGGACCCAGAGAAGTGGTGGCATCTCCATCCTTGGAGCTATTTGAAGCTTGCCTGACCAGAGCCCTGAGCAGTTTGATTTAGTAGGACCCACTTGGAGTAGGAATTTGGACTAGAGACTTCCAGAGGTACTTTCCCAACCTAAAATATTACATGGTTCTACAAAATTGTTTGAAAACTGTTTTGCCTGCTCTGTGATGGACTTGGCTGACATTGGGCCGGTCATGTAGCTTCTTTGCTTCTGTTCTCATCAGTGTAATAGCATTAACTGTCCTACTCTGCTGGCACTTTGAAGATGAAACATGCTAAGCATTGTGAGACCCTTATACAACAGCAATGGGGTTTGCTAAGAATTATAGGTGGGGGAAGATGTCCTGTGTGAGACCTTCCATAAAGAACCGGTTTCTAAAGAGAAAGAAATTAAAAGGCAAGGAGGAACTACTGTTACATTGCAGAGTTCAACAGGTTGAAATGAATGGGGACCCTTCAGAAAATAAGATCCAGCCTAAAGTGTAGTAGTGAAGCAACATATGTTTCCTTATAAAATTTAACATGGTGTTGTAGTGGGAAAAATAATAGGTTTTGTTCCAATTCCCTTCCCTGAGCTAGAGGTGGCAAGCATGGAGTGCCATTTGACTTTGTAAGCAGGATTTAGAAGATGCTGTAGCAAATGGAAAGATTTCTGTTTACTCTGAACCTAGAGGATGTTTGTGGCTTTTACTCTGGATAACAAGGCTGAGTGTTGATGCCTGAAAAGGAAGGAGCTGGTATTAGAACACATTCCTTGGTTCCTACCCAAGAGATCTCTGTGTGTCGTCAAGGAAACCAGCCAAAAACAAGGGTTTTGTTTTGTAGATATGTCGGGGTTTTCAGAAACTTGGTTTTGGCCTGAATTGGACAGAAGCAAACACTTCCTGTGAACTTGAGGCTCGAGCTGTTTGGTAAAACCAGTGTCCGTTTCACTTTGGGAGCACCAATATCAAAACTGATACTGGTTTCAGTGAACAGTTACCAGGGTTTTTTGGGGGCGCTTCTCTCCACGCAGACCTGCCAGATGAGCCTCCATCTGGCCAGAGCATCTTTATTTCTGAACCTTACCTTGGATTTCCTGAAAGATCTTTAAGTACGCTTCAGGCTCGAGAAAGTAGTGTTTAGCAAAACTTTGATTACTTGGAAAACTTCACCCACTAGCTGGTGCCCAGCAGGAACCTGGGCTAGATAAACAACAGATCTAATGCAGCTTGGTAATTCCGTATTCCTATGGATAGACAGATATCTGCGCTTAAAGTTGGGACTAATGATATACTAGTACAGAACAAAGATAGTTGTGGCATTTAGACTGATTGTGCTGTGAAACACAAATTTTGTTTTTCTTCAGATGCCAAAGGTGGCCTCCTGTTTTGCTGTCCCCTTGTCTGGCTGCTCATTGCTGGCTATGGTAGAGGTGCCAGCCAGCCGGAGCTGCCTCAGTCCACATCCTCCATGGCTTTTTGGTGGTGGGAGGACAGCTGGGACTGGCCAGGAGTGAGTTCCAGTGTTATTTTGGTTCCTGTGGAAGGAGCTGCAGCCTCCTGGTCTCAGATTAGGAAGCACGGCTACTGACAGGGGATGCTGCAGAAGCAAGTTACACCAGTGGCTTCTTTGCTGTGGCCTGAGGGATGCTGGTTTCTTGCTGCTAGTGTTCAAGGCCTTCAAGGCTCATAACAGAGGCCAAGCTGCCTGTATGGGCAGGGAGTTTGATCTCTTGGGCTCACACGGCGCTGTTGCAAGGCCCTTTGTGACTGTTCATCTACTCTGTAGCTGTTCTAAGAGGCCTCTCCAAACCATATCGCAGTTAGTGCGGATAAAGCAGTGGGGGGAGGGGGGGTGACTTCAGTTTGGCAACTAACTGAACATTTGCAGCTTTGTAGGTTTGAAGCTGAGCATTGGGCAGCTGCTGAAAAAGGCTGGCTGAGCTGGCTCAGCTCTTACGGTGAGGACAGGATATGTGCGCAGGGGTGGAAGGAGACCTACTGACCCTTATTCTAAACTGGGGACGCAGAGAGGATGCAGAACGCTGTTGACGACCTCTGTTCAGTGCTCGCCTTGGTACTCTGTTATTAGAAAAGAAGTAAGGGACTTCAGTCTGGTAGCAGCCCCTGGGGAGCACAGCAGCCTCAGGAGAAAGAGGAGGCTTTGCTGCAGGATGTGGATCCTTTGGATCTCGTAGGATAAAACTTAGCTTGAATGAACTGACAAGAGCCAATCTTGAAGTTTGGTTACCTGCCAAAACAACATACGTAAGGTTGTCAGCACGATAGAAATCTGCATTTCTGTAAAACATGTGACTGGCATGTTGGAGCGAGTGATTGGAAAGGAGTGCAAACTGTGGAACCAGGTGAGGTCCTGAGAAGTCGTTGTCTGTCTTCAGCCTTCATGTTTTCAACTTGTGGAGAGGCAGGCTGTAGGTTGGACTCTGTTGTGAGGGTCCTGGGCGTATGGAGTTTGCCGAGACTGTGCTCCTTCCGTACGTCTTGTCACTCCTGAAATTCATGCCGACTCACAGTACGTTTGCCCTCTCCAGCAACCAGGCACCTCTTTGGGATCTTGCAGGAAAGGTGACTTCCAGGCAGGCTGTCCAAAGTCCTGGAAATAACAGGACCTGGGACTTGAGGGAGAGCCAAGAGACATCAGACATCGGTCTTTAACGTTTTTGCTTGTCACAGTTGGCAGTTTGCTGAGTACCAGAAGGTGAGCTGCAGCCTTGTATAAACAGCGCTTACCAGAACAAGATTGGTGGGACACAAAACAGTTTGAGCCTAACACTTTACTGCTTTTTTACAAAGTCGTCTTCAAAGATCATATCTTCCAAATTAGCATGGTCAATTTTCTATCATTTTGAGCAGCTTAATGTCTGAATGTGGCTTGCGAATGCCCACTTAAGTCTGTTGGAAAATTACTCTAAGCATCTTTCAGCTTTTTATCACAAATAGGATTGGGCAGCAGTTTTGTTGGTCTAACCTGCTGAATTTCTTGCTCTGTAGCTTTCCATCTGTTCATTTCTGCTGGAGATGGTCTCCTGTGAGAACCAGATGTAGGCTTGAGATGCTGGCAGGGCTGAACACCTTGAACTGTTGCCCAAACCTGTTTGGAGCAAGTCTGCACAATGTGGAAGCTAAATATGGTAACCGCCTGAAGTATTTTTTTTTGCAAGATATAACACAAGTAAATTAACCTGGTGGTAGATGCAGAAATCTCTTTGTAAAACCTTATGTAGATTCCCTCTTCTCTGGGTTTTGGAGGGATCAGGTTGACTTATTTAGCTTCCTAGAGCATCTGTGTCTTGCTGTTTGGTTTTCTGTCTCGTGTCTGTGCCCCTGCTGGGGGCAATATATCTGCCACCTTTAAGGAGGGGCTAAATATTTTATCTGACATGAATGTATTGAATTTTTAGTAAATGAGGGCAGCGGTCACTAGTCCTGCTCAGAAAATACATGGTCTTAGACCATCAGACTTGGTCCCTCTCCTGTGGAAGTGATTTCCACTAGCTGTCGGTTTGGAGCTGAACTGTTTCATTCGGAGAGTGCAACTTCCCTGCTCTTTTCTAATTCTGCTGGTTTTAGATAATGACGTTGGTGGCTGAAGCCTCGGAAGGAACCAGGATCTTATTGCAGTTATGGACTTTAGACCACCTCACCAACTGCACCGGAGAATATCGGTGGGGTGGATATATTTCTTTCCTCTGTTTCCTCTCTGCCTGTCAGCTCGTGGAAATGCCGGCGCTTTGCTGTCCTAAACCACTGGCAGAGCAGTCGAGTAATGTTTATCTCATCTCTGTAATGGGCAAGTTTCTGTGACTCTGTGATTCTTGGCCTTGCCGCTCCCATATTTCGCCTGGTAAAGCAGTGCTTTGAGTGATGGTCTGAGCTACTCCTAAATTCCCTGTGGTTCTCTTCATCCCATCCCTGGCCCGCCTGCCGCTGTCCGTAGCATGATGAACAGGACAGAAGGGCTAAAATAGAAACTCTTACGCAAATAAGAGATGAGGCTGCCTTTGAAGCTGGTTAGGATGTGCCCAGGGCTCAGCCCATCCCCAGAGCTTGAGAGGAGATTTAAAGTGCTTTGTGCTCGGAATTCTGATCACGCGGATTATGTTTAACATTATCTTAATTGGTTTCCTTAATCTGTGGACCAGATTGGTGATGGTTTATAATTTTCCTCCATCTCAAATATTCAGCTTGTCTTGCTTTGGGTTTTTTTTTCCCCCCTGTTTTTTCCAGTCTATGGTCGCAGTGTTCCTTAGAAGGGTTTAGGAACTGCACACTCGGACTGACTAGCGGAAGAGTCCTACTCGTCAGCATTGTATGTGGGAGGCGGTAGCAGAAATCAGAACATTTAGTTTCCGGGCGCTAAGTCAGCAAAGGGAATCTCAATAGGACCTGCTGCAGCCGTATCTGCTTAGCCTCTGGGCACCTCCGGTGTTCTGCGGCTGTTCGGCTTTAGCACACCTTTGCTGAGTGAAACCTGGGCAATTGTAAAGCTATTCATAAACCCAGACTCTTTCTAGTGACTCTCAGTGGGACATGGGTATGTCACCAAGCTGTAACTTTATCTTTGAACAGCTTGTTTAGGAAGAGTCATGTGAAGTATCTGTATCGTGCAGAAAAAACTTTGCAAACATCCTGGGAAAATCTGGACTGAAAGAACTTGAGGATAAAGTTTTCTGAGAAGTGCCCTTGGAGTTATCTTGGGAATTTGTCAGGACGGATCTGCTTTCTGTTTCATAGGCATTTGATTGACTATAAGTGAGGCGAAGAAAATACCTCAAGGACACTGTGAGAGCAAAACGCTTGTATGCTTCAGGCAAATTGTATAGCTTGCAGCTGGTGAAAATGCAGGTCTGAGGGCATATCTGGAAGCTCCCAGGTGAGCTTGCTAGACTTAGTCACTTCTCTTTGAGGAAGCATCTTTTGCATATTAGTAGTATAAAGAAAAAGAGCAAGATAGACGTGAACTCTGTAGTGCAGCTAATTCTGTTCGTGTCACTCTGAACAGCATTTAAGCCTTTCAGTCCTGAAGTCTAGCCTAACCTCCGTACCAGGGTGGGAAGTAATTCTCTTCCCAACTTCTCCTTATTTCCTGGAAAATCATGCTCTGTMCTGTTCTAGGTTGGAGAAGGTTCAGCTTCGCCAGGAGAGAGGGAATGTTCTGACTGCTCTAGTCARACTGAGTTGCGCAGAAGTGTTTGTGGGTGGCATTTCCCAACACTGCACCGCTTTGTAGCCACRAGTTGACAGGCAGCCCCTTGGGGTTGCCTGTAAGCAAAATCCTCTGCTAGCTGTGAGTTTTGCACTTAGTTTATGAAGGCACCAAGTCTTGGCACTAGCTGTATCTTGTTGGTGGCCGCTCTCTTTGTGTATTCAGATGAGATCTGTTTCATGTATGTACARAGATTTGTCCAATTCGTATGTGTTAAGTAAATTAAGTATTTGAATTGCTTGTTAAACTGCTAGAGGCTCTAGCTGCTCTGTCCGCAGATGTGCAAAGGAATGAAGTGGCTCTTTTGGTGAATAGCTGCTTTGTACCATGTCAGACTCGGACTCCAACTGCCTTATGGGTTGTTTTGGCACTTGAATCCCTTCTTGGCTGATGCAGTCACAGGAAGARTTAACCAAGAGCTGTCGGCCCTGTGATGCTCTCTCGGACTGTCCCTACACTGTCCCTTCTCATCAGGAATTTGAAACTTCCCTGTGTCTCGTACAAGGAGTTTAATATTTCGAATCTCCATGCATTGCTCCTATCTACCATGTGCTTCAGCATATTGATTACACAGGGCCAGCTTTGTGGGTTGCCTTGTAAATGGAGACTTTCTTGTTCTGCCTTGTGGCTTGGGAGCTGGGATGCGATCCTGGAGGCCCTCTCTCCTTTGCCACCAACACAGTGCTCCCTTGTCACGCTACTGCTGTAAAGCTTAAGTGTTTCTAGCTCCATTCAGTAACTAACTCTGTTATGGAGTTAATCATTGAGCAAAACTCAGCGTTACTCTTGGAAAACACTTCTTGGAAAAGCGTCATCAAGTGAACCTATGATGGAGCAATCAACGTCTGTGCCCCAAAACTCTCCTTTCGCACAGAATGAGAGGGAAGTACTTTTCCGAAGTGCCATCTGCCATTATTCAGGCATACTGGGGTCCCTTAGGCTGCTTCAGCCCTAGCAGTACAGGGTTAACCTGTGATACGGAAACCCAGTCTCAAGTCCCCTCTGCTCCCAGGGGCATCTGTCAGTGAAAACAGGGAACCTGGTCTCTTCATCAAAAAAAAAAAGTAAAGAAAAAAAATAAAACCCCAACTTTCTTCCTGTGTCAAGGAAAGGCTTTAGATGTACAAAAGCTCCTTATCTTCTCCTGGGTGACAGCAAATACCTTGTTAATATGCTGATGCTATTGCAAAGCTGGTCTGTAAGTTTGCAGCCCTGAGGGTATTATTCTGGGCTGCCATGCATAGAGATTGTGTGTGCCTGGAGTTATTCAACTATTTGGGCTGACACATGACCATATTTTCAGGACAAGTAGAGGCGTGTAGATAAGCTGCTTGCTAACTCGTATTAAGTGGCTAATCTTCCCAAAGATCCTTTATCTAAAAGTTTCATAGAGAAAACTGCATCACGTGAGAGTTTTGTAGATCATTGATTGCATGTTGTAGTGAAAAAATGCAAGTGCCCACAGAGGTATGCAGTTTAGGAACTCCTCCTCCTCCTCCTCTTACTAAATTTGCTGATCCATGAGAATTGCCAGACTGGGTCACATGAAAGGTCCAGGGTAGATCCTTTGGGGATCTTTGTCCTCTGTAAAATGTCTGCTTCTACCCCTTTCTGATCTCCTAACCAGTTATTTAACTGCGTAGGGACCTTCCCTCTTATCCTATTGCTGCCTGGAGCTTGGAGCCGAGTGGTTGCTCTGTGTTAAGTCTAGAAGACTCCCCCATCCTCAAACAGAGCCTGAACTCTGCTGGGCAGAGCCTAAACCAACCTACCAAACGGGTTCTGGTGCTTTGGGAGCTTTGCTGCCTGGCGTGTGATGCTGTTATTTTGCCAGTCGGTACGGGATGCYGTAAATCAACGGGCTTCCTGGTGCACCCCCAGCTGCCTGCTGTCTGATACGATTTCTTGTGTTTTTGTCCACATTTCCTGCACGTGTCAGCTGAAACCCTCCTGCTGATACTGCTGGGAAAGGAGGAGGCATTTAGTTGACCAGGTCTGAAAAGCTGCTAAACCAGCTGCTTTAAATCACACACGGCAGCACACTGGCAGCCCATGCGGCTCCTAGGACTGTAGGAGTCAGCGCAGTCCCTTAATTTTGTCCCGTCGGGATTATATTGCTTGGGGAGAGGGAATGCTTATAGGAAATTAGTGTCTGAAAGAAACAACCCTTGATCACTGGTGCTCCTCCGCCGTTGGCCAGTCTGGGATCTTCTGAAATACTCGGGTAGCATAACCACATTACAGGAAAACGGCTGTGTCCCTCTTGTCACAGCTGCAGCAGCTACTGCTCTCGTATCTCGTCTCTGCAGAAGCAGCATGTGGTGAGTTGGATGTGTTGGAGGCACTGTGTCACGTTAACAGCATCGGGAATAAAGTGCGTGTTGTGCTTCATGGCTTGCCTTCCCATCCGGCTCCTTTGCACACTGAGCGAGGGGTGGCAGCGGTGCCCCTCGCAACTTCCACAAGGGAGGTGCAGGCTTGGAGAACTGCCGTTCACACCTGCTGCTTGGGGAAGGGGGATGGCTTGGACACGGGGCCTCTGCCATTTTCAGTCCCATCACAGGCTGCTGAGATGCTGTCCCTAACTCTCTGTTCATTGCTAGAATATCAGTTAAAGAAAAGGGTGATTTCTCCTTTTAATGACATGAACTGCCAAAGACGTCCCTGTTCCCAAGGTGTAAAACACCTTACGCTGGCATTATTGCTTTGGTTTTGCCATATCTAGCAAGCAGTGAATGTGATACAGCGTGGAGAAGAGAAAAGCCACAATAAAGAAAGYGTTTGTGGAGCTGAGGATGCAAATTAAACCCATGGTTTGCTCATAAGACTTGTTGTGATATTCGGGGTTTGTGAGAAGCAGTCGGGCATATGCCCTCTTTCATTAATTACAGACTCTTGCGAGCTTTCCCAACTTGGCTTTCTGAAGCGAGGTGTCTGTTAACTTTCATTCTCCMTGTAGCAAGTTTCTGTAAGTTGTTTTTTTTTTAATATCCAATTTCTTTTTGTAAATGGGGGATCTTCAGATGTTGGTCTGGGTGCAGACTCAAATGAATTTCCTGACAGCCTTGCATCCCCTGAAACAAGGTTGATTTTATTTTTAAGTGGGCCATGTATAACTGTTCAGAGTTAGGCTTGTTGGGCAACGTTTACCCTAGTTTCTCTTTTCTGGGTGGTCTATTACTCATTATTGTTAAAATCATAGCAAATAAATAAAGGATTTTTGCTATGGCAACAAGAATCAAGTGGYTCAACAGCACAGTATTCCCTGAAAAGCCTGCCTTGTTCTTCCCAGTGCGGCTCTGATTGCTGGGTGGAGTATTAATATACAGGTATACGTTTTGGGGTTGGACTCTGGTTATGTGACACAGGTCTGGGTAAACTGTTCAGTTGAGCAAATAGCAACAAATCCCTGCAAACATCCCCAGCCGAAGGGCACTGAATTTCTCCTTTCTGCAACTGGCAGCTGCTGTTAGAGCAGGAATGGAGGAATCGCTGCTAAGATACAATGAGCAGCTTCTTCTGACTACGCTCGAGTGTGCTTGGCTCTTTGGCATACGCTTTTGTTCTAAAGCAAATGGCCCCTGTCGCCTTTTGTGCTTCCATGAAAGTCTATATGGTCAAGCAAGAGGCTGCCTGTCTTCTGCTGCGCAAACGGTGACCTGTTATCTGTGCCATTACTGGGCTTCCGATTTTTTTAGATGCTTCCTGGGACCAAATCTGCCTGTGCTCCCTAAGCACTGCTCTGACAGCACTCACTGCTGCTCAGAGGATTTCTTGAGATAGTTGTGTTGACCCATAGTTCCTCTAGTTTTGTCCGAGTGGTTGCTCTCCATCTTCTCCTGGCTCAAGTAGAGTTGCTTTGGGCTTCCTCATCTTCCCCTGAAATGGCCTCGCGTTGGAGGAGGAAAGCTTGCATGGCGAACCTGGGCAATGCAGCGGTGCTCTGCAGGCTCATCGCTTTGGTCTTCGGGCTTTGCTTTTCGCTTGGCTCCGATTCCATGTGGACAGGCTTAAGCGAGCGCCCCGGAGCTGGGGCGCAGGTGCAGGGAAGGGAGCCGCTGGCACAGAGCTTGTTCACGGAAGCCCGACCCTGTGCCAGCGAGCGATTGTTCCTCCGGTGTTTGCTTTGCCTGGGCGCGTCCTCGAGTGTTTTATTGCAGCCCGGTTCTCCCGCCCAGCAGCTCTGGGGCCCATCCTGGTTCTGCCGAGAGGTTTTTATGCAGGAATCTCGCACCGTTGTCACCCTGTGCCAAGCAGGAGTGCCTGGTGTCAGCCCTGTGCGCAGGCTGTCCTGGAGGCGTTGTTGAGGCAGCAGCTATCATGTGTTAGGAGCTCTCCTTCGGGCTGGGGCCCTGTGTGCGTGGGGCTGGCCCCGCTGTAGTTAATGATTGTTTTCTCCCTTTTTTTGTAGCTTCAGTATTGCCTTGTACAACGCTGCGGCTTGTCTGCGGCAGGTATTTGACAAACCCCTTTGGAAGAGCAGTTCTGGAGGACACTGAGCTCAGCTCCTGCGAGTTGGGAGCAAGCGTTGCCCAAGTCGAATCGGCCGTGGGCCACTGGGAACTACTTTAATTCAGGGCTTGGGCTGGGCTGTCCTGTTGGCACATTGCCTCTGGGCACTGTGTAGGGGGGTCTCCTGAACCTGCTGCTTTCTACTCCCTCTTTGGCTTCACTCCCTGGATGGGGCTGTTTTCTCTTCTTGTGCTACTCACAGCTTTGCTCCAAATTAGGAGTCTGGCCTGGACTAGCAGTTCTGTTAATTTTTCATGAAAATGCTGCAGGGACAGCGTGAGGGAGCAAGATGTTAACCTGCTTCTCCCTGTAGGATCATATCCTGTTCTGATGTGTATGGTTGCAGCCTCCTGGTGTGCGTCACCTAACCTGTGACAGGTACTTCTGTCACTTCTTTCCTGTCCTTTAGACTCAGTCATTTTTCTTGGAGATCTCTTCCTGTTAGCAGAAAACCGGGAAAACTTAGTTCCATCTCCCAAGGTTAAATTCTTGGAAAATCTGGCCCATCTGTCCTGTCCCCATTATTTTCCATGTTCAGAAGCAGCTTTAGCCACGTATTTCCTGTCTTTCAGAGTATGTTGCCGGTGCTTGTAAGCAGGCTGTGTGCCATGACTGAGCTCTGGGATAGCTTCTGAGCTTCCAGGAATCCTGGGCRCTTCCGTCCTCGAGACCCTTGTGCCTGGCAGTGTCGGTCGCCCCTGGAGCACAGACGTTATACTGTGAACMGCCGCTGCCTGCTCTGCTGCCTGGCTCAGATCAGAGAGCATCTAGGTCAGGGGTGAGAGATTCCCAGGAAACAGCAACTGGGATATTCTGATCTTCAGGGCCATTTTCTTCCAAGCTCTTTTCTCTAAAATATAATCATTCCCGTCCGCATGTAATCTGGCTGAAGGTAGAGCTGCTCTGGCCAGGACTGGGGCAGGAAACGGCAAAGTGCAGCTGGTTGCCCTCACTGCTGTTTCCGTCCCTTCTTCTCCTGGTAATGTGGGGAAAGGAGCCATCCTATGTCGGAAGTACATTCTGGACTTGCGCAGAATAGCACATAGCTCCAATATATGTTTTTGTGGCGTGGAGGAGCATTAGGTCCTCACTTTGTCCCCCAGCCTTGAAGCAAGTTCCCCTTGTTGCTTTTCAGAAGAGTAGCAGTGAAACGCTTGGTGTGTGCTTCCTTGATAGCCAGCTTAGGGCCACGTGCTGTTTTTGAGCCTGCTGTGTGTTTTGTATATGAGGGAAGCTGCAAGCATAGCACATCTGGCAAATGTGGCTACACTTTCCTCTTGGCAGTTATTACGTGAGATTAGAAGAGCTCTTCTGAATCAGCAAGCTCCTACCACCTGTCACAAGCAACCACGTCCTTTTAATTGTGAAYGTAACTGTATTTGCTCAATTTTAAATGTCGTTAGAAGTAAAGAGATCAAAAAGTCCTTTTAGGCTGCTGGTCCTGAGTCTTCATCCACTGTTGGCTAGATGCTTCCCTATTTTTGGCTTAAATTTATTCTTGGCAAGCTTGTCCTCCTTGTTTGTCTGTGTTGTATGCTGGCATCAGCAGCTCTTCTCTGCTCCTTGTGTTTATTTTCTTGATGTACTTGTAAAGCACTATTATACTTTCTTTCAACCTTTATTTTGCTAATGTAAACAAGCCGACCCACATCTCCACCTGTTCAAGAAAGATGCATTGTAACTGGATCTTCTAAGCAGGACTGTAGATAATAATTAAGACGTGTAAGGCTGCAGCCAGCAGGGGAACAATCCCTTCCCTCCGCTTTTGCTTGGCACTTGTAAGACCACATCTGGAGCACTGTGTCTGGGTTTGGGCTTCCTGGTACAGAAAAGACATCGACAAACTGGAGCAAGTTCAGTTGAGGCCACCAAAGTGGTCTGGGGCTGGAGCAAATAGCATATGAGGAGAAGCTGAGGGAGCTGGTTTGTTCAGCCTGGAGAAGTGTGTGTGTGTGCACGTGCGTGTGTGTGTGTGTTTATCTAATTGCTGTCTTAACTATCCACTCAGTGTTAGAGAAGATGGAGGCAGGCTTTTCTTGGAGGTGCACAGAGAAAGGACAAGAGGTAAAAGGCACAACAAGTTGCAACGCGGGAGATTCTGATCAGGTGTATGAGGGGAAAAATCATTCACAATAAGGATGGTCAAATGCTAGAATAACAACCCAGAGAAGGAGGGAGACCTAAATCTTTGGAGATATTCAGAACTTTGTTAGACAACCTGACGTAGCTCTGAGCAGGAGTCTGGACCAGAGACCTCTCAACCTGAAGTACTCAGTGATTTTGTGGACTGCAGCACACAGCACAAGGTGGTGGTGGGAGGATGTTTACACACAGGAGGTGTCTCAGTGATGGCTGCAAATCTATGCATCATATATGCAAGAGGCAGATTTATTGCAGGATAAAAGGGAAGATTAGTATAAAACATATCAGAATCACTGTCTTAAAAATGTTTGATGGAATATCATGTTAGTAATTCCCTATATCTAGTGGAAATTCCTTGCTTTATTCCAGGTTTATTTAAGCACCATCCTAGTGATGATTACAGTCCTGTAACCAATCCAAAGTTTTCTTTTCCAGTTATTCACAGGTGATGAACTTCTCACTGTTCTTTAAAATCCTTACTAGACTCTTAAAGCAAATTCTCGGTCTTAAACATCATCCCATTTCTAGCGTTCTGCTCTCCAGTTTTCTGAATAAGCCATAAAACATTCTGTTTCTTCCCTTGACCAAGTCCCATGTTGGAGTCGTCTTCATTTTCTCAGGCTCCCACTTATTTTGCAAAGATCATTAGTGAGAATGTTAAATAAAACTGACTTCAAAACAGAACCTTAAGGACCTCCCTGTTGTTTATTTTCCATCTCTAATGCTACCTGTTACCATCTCTCCTTCAGCAGCTTATAATTCTGGTATTAATCTCTGTTTTTATCTAGCTTAACTAGCTTTTGTCATGATATCTTACTAAAAATGTAGTCCCAATGGCTGAGGTTGACCGTATTTTTATTGCCTAGAGCATGGGTACTCAAATGAGTTGGCAGGCGTTAGAGACGCCAACTTTCCAGCTTGGGGATGTTCCCCTTTACTCCTTGGCAACACTGACTACAGTTGGGGGACATGCAGGCAGCTCCTCCTGGCTCCTGGGTATCCCAGTATTAGATGATGGCAAAGTGTGTGTAAGGAGCAAAAAAGGCCTAGAGATACTCTAGACCCATGAGCCTCCTGACTCCATCCCATCTGTTTGGCTGTCTGCCTCCAAGGTTTCTCTCCGTGCAGTAAGAGAATCTGCAAGGCATGTGGTGGGAAGGTGTGGGGAGTGCTCAATAGCATCCTTACGCCAGGATGAAGCCCTGGGACGGGAGGTGCTCTTTGCCAGCAGCATTCATATCAGTGGCAGTGTTGAGATCAGTGGTTCCTAGYGCTACTTGCTAATAATTCTCCTTTGCTGTTGTCTAGATGAAGATCTCTTTCAATGAGACAAGTTTGCAGACCATGTTTGAGTACCCCTCAGAGAGCTCACTAGCAGAAGAAGAAGAGGAGGAGGAGGAAGGACATGCTTCTGAAACAGAGGAAGACAAGACTTGCACCTTTTCCATTCCATGCCCAAATAGCACTTTGAATCCCAGTACACCTAACTCAGGTGAGCCAGGCACTGGTGTTGGCACTGTGGGGTTATTGGTGGTGTATGGCACTGTCCAGATTTCCTCAACTCCTTGTGGGGCTCCACACAGCTGGAAATACTAATGGAGATGATCTAACATCTGACAGCAGAACTGGGGCTTACTGGGGACAGGGCTTGAACTGGAACAGGGGAATCACAGGCCTCTTTGGCCTGAGATGTTATGGGTCCAAAACTTAAAAATACACTTTGCACTACTTGCTTGGCTGACTAACCAAGGGGGCAGGTGCTACCATGGCATCTGCCAGCAACCTTCATCAGGGGAACTGACAATTCCTAGAGAAAGCGAGGCATGGGATTGTCCCTGCCCCTACAGATGGGCATCTTCCATCCCATCCCAGCCAGGCCCCTGACCTTTCCTCCTTTTGGGGAGGTGGAGAATACTCATGTCAGCTGTGTCCTTCCAGCAGATTTATCCAGCTACACCCCAAAGCACTCCGTGAAGTTCAGCAAGTGGCAGGAGCAGAAGTATGAGGAGATGCCCAACTCAGAGGCACCCCTCCGAAAAGAAGCTGATTCCCTTGGGAACCAAGTCATGGTGAGACTTTAAAGCAGTTCTTGTCTTTGTCCTGTTGTGCTCTCATCTAGCTTTTGGGTTAGTCTGACCCAGTGGATGAAACGGGATGTGCCTTCCACTGAGCTCCTGTGTTTGTGAGCAGTGGTGCGCCTCCCTTGGCACCGAAAACACCAAGGGATCAACAGGCAGCTCCCACTGCCACTAACAGCCCTTCATCTCCCTGTGTGTGTAGGGGAAACTTAAGGAAGCCAAGCATGCTTTGTACTCCAGGGCATGTTTGGAGCGGGAACTAAATGCAGTCATTAGCCCTGGGCAAGGTGCCAATTCATTCTTCACCATCCAAAGGTTTGCATGCACCTCATTTGCCTTAGATTTGATGACACCTCTGTTTCACCTCTGCTTTCTCCACAGCTCACCCCAGCAGAGAAGGGTGGACTCTCCGACTTCAGCAGCGAGCCTGCGCTGTATTTTTGATTGCTTCATCTTCTAGCCTGCAGCAGCTGCTGCTGGACAAAACCTGGCAGTGCATCTTCTGAATGCCTGTGTAAGCACCATGGAAATAAGCTTCTGGGTCCGTTCTTCGTCACAAATTACATAGGATCCTGATGCCAAGGGTGGACTAGATGCCATTGGGCATCTTGGGAGAATATTTGCACTGGATTCTGGGACCTAACTACTACTTTTAAGGTGTATGATTTATTCTGCCTGTGGCCTTGCATATTCCTTGTTCAAGATCAGCTGCTGATTAGACAAGCATCTGAAGAACAGATGTGTAATCCCAGGATGGATGTAAATTCTCTCAGTGCCTAGTGGAGTCCACTCATGCAGGCACTGTATGGGCTCTGGGAAGGTTTTGAAACACTTCTCTCATTAGAGGCCCCAGGGAAGAACGGTTCTGGAGCTTGAGCACTGGGAGTGTCTGGGCAGTTAGCTGGATTCACGTAAGTGGTTGTGATTTGACAGCTAGATTACAGTGGTTGTCAACTTATAAAACTATTGAAAGTTGGTTTATTCTCAGCATGTTTCTGGACCAAGTTTCACTGAACTACCATGGAATTTATGTGCCAGTTAAGTTTGTGTGAAGGGAGTTGAATGCACTCTRTGGGAAGGGGAATAAATGCCTTTAGCTTTAGGTATCATTTTTGCACTAATCTGTAAAGAAGTGTCCAGTCTGGCTTGAGCCTCTTGAAGATTCCCTAACATTGGCCATAGCTTTGATTTGTCCATGCCCAACTCTGGCATCCAGTCTCTAATAACTGCCCTTTGTGCTTCAGTTTGCCTAGTTCCTCTTGTTGCTTTGTCCTAGCATCTAATGGGGCCAGGCCCAAGATATATCTGTCCTGGCTGCTGGGGAGACTTGCTTCTTGCCAAGCTCCTTTTGCTCCTCTAATGGAAAGCACAGGGCCATTCCACTCCTTTCTTCTGCAGAACTTGAACAAGGAATATGTTGTTTTCTAGATTTTTTTTTATAGTTCTATTGTAATTGTTTAATGCAGCCAATATGCAAAGGAATCTGCTAGACTCTTCCACTTAAGTGTTCTACTGCTGTAAACTCAGGGTCAAAATTGCACTCTGGAAAAGACTGAACACTGCTGCTAATGTGATTTGTATTTCTGGGATTAAAAGAGATGCGGTTGGAATAGATATGGCCTCTTTGGGCTTTATGACATTAGTGGTACCCCACTGTGTGGCTCTATCCAAAGGACCAGGCTGGCATCTTTGACTAAATTTGATACTTTTATTGGTTTGTCTATTATATATAGACAAGGCATGTCTAGTCAAGCTGACACTGATCTATGAATTGAAAATGCTGTGCTTACCTTGTGCCTGTTTTGGTGCATGTTGTAGCAGCAGGAGGAAATTTTTTCTCCTGAAAAATACAGTCATGTCTAAATGTTAGGACGTGTCTAGTTTTAGCTCTTCTCCCCTTCACCTGCCTTAGGTGCCCAAATATGTCTGAAAAGATAATCCAAAGAATTGAGCTACTCAACAGTTTGTTAGATTTTGGTGTGGGGGGTGAGGACATATTTTTCACCCCCTTGCACTTGCTAAGACTTCTCCTTTTCAAGCTAATTAGAGATGATGTGACCTCCCAGGAGRAGTATGAGGCTGTCTGTGAAGATACAGAACTGCAGTATAAAGAGCATGGCAGTGAGTCCCATGCACTAAGTCTTCTCCCAGTAATGAAATACTTCAGGAGCAAGATGCTGAGACCGGAGAACAAGGAAAAATGCAGGACTGTGAGTGACTTTTCAGATTTAAAGGAAGAGTAAGTTATCAAATATGTGGAGTTCAACACTGAGCATTGCCCACAGCCAGTAGCTGTGCACAGAGACAAAGGAGATCAGGGACTATCTTTGAAGTGTGAAGGTTGTGCGCAGCTTTTCTAGCAGAAAAGGTCCCAACGAGCATCTTGCATTGTAGAAAAGTTCAAGCCTGTTTAAGACATCCCCATCTCTAGAGTTGCAGCTTAACAAAATTGCAGGTGATGAAACAAAAGCTGCTTGCAAGTAAAGAAAGTTAGGGATGAGCTGTCTGAACTGTTCCTGACTTTGTTCTGCTATAGAAGAATGATGAATGCGGAAGCGAACAACACCATGCAGGTTGTTCCACTGACCTCGGCCAACTGAACTGCTGCTCTCATACTCTGGGTGCTGTTGCTCAGAGAAGTAGCTCTGTGCCTACAACTTCTCTGGTTAGGACTGGTTCAGTAGATACTTGAAAGTGCAGAGTGTGCTTCTCAAGCAGAGCACAYGGTCTTTGGTGTACTCCTGATTTCTCTACTCCTTCTTCCAGTATGCCTGCTYTACCTTGCAGCCATGATTTACACCTCACCGAGCGCTGCCTTCRCACTTCCTAGCTTTGTATTCTAATCCCTGTCTGTACCAGATGAACTCTTAGCCTGTTCTTGGCAGAGCAAGCTGAATGCTGCCTTGGGGGCAAAAGCATTAGCTGATAAGCCACCTCCTTGGATATGCTTCAGTATCACTGTAGTCCAAATAAAGGGTATTTTTGTAGGATGCCTACCCCGATCTCCAGCATCTTAGTCTAGAGGATTACGTTTTGCAGATCTCTAATGCCAAAGYGCATCTGAAAGGAAAATGTACTTCTGCAAGACAAAAGCTTTTATTAAATGTGGCATCCTTGTACCAGAACAGCAGCTGTCCCAGACCAACAGGTCTTTCCAGGTTGAAGAGCAAGTTTAGGAATGCTTTTGTCCATCTGCTTGTTTTTCYTTTGAAGTGCTTTTCGGCTCAGTAGCTTTACTAGTATTCCCCATTTCTCCCTTCAGGACACTTAGCAGTGTCTGAGAACTCTCCAGAATCTGGGAAAGAAGAAAATAAAGATAGCTTATTTTTACATAAACTAGGCATTTCTCTTATGAGTTCTCTTTGAATTCAGTTATCTACCTTGGAGCATGAGGGGTTCTCCAGCCCCTCATGAATATTTAATTCTTGATGGCATGTCATCCTATCTCACTGCGAGAATATCTGTGGAGGAATTTCTCTGGTTCATGCCTGTATTCTGAATACTAAACACCCTAAGCATTTTAAGTCTCTTGGAACATGAGGCAGAGAACTTCCTGAAGCAATTTCTGGATTGAACTTTAGGGGGTGTTTTTGTTTTTGTTTTTGTTTTTTAAGAGATTTTGATACTTGGGCTTTTTAGATCAGTATTAGAATTATATTCAGCTGATGCAGTTTCAAGTTTCTTTCACTGTTAAAATTGCACACTTCAGGGTTCTTGCCTCAAGAGTAAYTCAACTCCATAATGACCTTAAGTCAGACTAAATATTTCTCCTTTTATTTTTCTTCTATTTTTAGCTTATGTTGTATATAATCTAACACTCCCTTTTGCTATACATTAGAAACACAGCTAAAATAGGTTGATGAGATCTTGCTGCCTCTCCATCTCACTGTTTTCCAGTTTTAACATGGTGGACAATTTTAACAAACCTTGACAGCAYGGTTGTAGTCCCAAAGAGAATTTACATTCCTATGAACTTGTGGAAATCATTAAGTGGTCAGAGAGGAGAGATGAAGCTAAGCACCCCCATAGGAGGAGACGCTGGTAGAACTCATTGGTAATACACTGTAAGGGCAGTCGGTGTAATCCTGCCAGCTTGTCCATGGAAGAAGGTGGTGGAAGGGGGAAAGGAGTCCTGCGGCTTTCACGGGCTGGGGAAAGGCAAGGAGCGTGGTTACAGACAAGAGACCTAAGTCCATAGGAAAGGAACTTTGTTACTTGTTTCTATTCACAGGACGTCTTCATTTCCTCTCCTAACCACCTTGTTTTTTTACCTACTGTGACTTTGTCTTTTAATTTCAATAAACATAAATTCATTTGTAGGATGGGGGGTTGTGACTTGTATCTCAGGGAAACATTCTTTAAAAACACATGCTGTTTATTCATGTAACTTTACGATGGAAATTGTAAGCTGTTTATTTTTTTGAGAGTTCCCCCCTTCACCTCAAACCATCCTTGCTTGAAGTAGGCAAAGGAAACAGCTCCAGCTTTAGCTGAACAACAGTCGTTGCTGGAAAGGCTGACTGGAAAGTACTGACTTTGGAAAATGCAGATATGGTGCTTGTAGTAGTTGCTTGTAGGGACAGTAACTCACGCACAGGGTATTCCTGAGTCAGTGTGCTGAGCCCCACCTGTCACGCTCTTATTCCAAAGACAAATGGGAAAAGGAGAATTTAGGTAGCAGCTAAAGAGGGGAAAGGGTCAATTTGGACTAAAACTGCTCATTGTTACCAAAACAGGGAAAATCATCTCTCAGCTGCAAGCTAGCTGAAAAGATCCTTTTATTAAAAGAAAACAAACAAACCAAAAACCAATCGGTGTGTAATTAAAAACTGAATTCAGGTGTTATTCCATTTATAGAAGGAAACAGTCCCTGCCTGGCAGTGTTTACAAATAAAAGAAAGGTGAAGGGACAGAGCCATCCTAATAACTGAAGTAAGTTTGCCGGTATGTCCCTGCCACCCCTTTACTGGCCTGTCATTTCTACTCTTTTAACGATATTATGGCAGAGGCTGCCTAATAGAAAGATAGAAGAAGGGATTACAGCAGAAATCAAAGCAAGAAGARCATCCAGTAGGCCACCAAGTATCATCAGTTTGTTGTTACCTGCTTGAACTCAGGTTCTTCTGGGTCAYTTTCTTTTCTCTGGTTTCCTCCTGCATTTTTCCCGTCCGAATGATGTGGTTAACGCAATGGGGCTTTTTTTAGGGCTCCTAGAGACCATGTTGATGTCGCTTGACAGCATGGTCTAACTTAATCTCCAGTTTTCCTCCTCCTATTCTAACCAGTAGTAGTTGCAACCACTTTCTTCAGAAGTTATCTTTCCCTGGGCACTGTGATCGTGTGCCTGAAGCGGGGCTCTGCTGGATGCGCTCCCGGCCGGGCCCGGTGCGGGACAGGGATGGGGACAGGCATGGGGACGGGCCTGACGCAGCGAGCACCACGGCGCTGCCTGCCCGGCTAAAGGGGGAGCGACCCCGGCCGTTCGCCCTGCGCTGCTTGTGCCCTTCTACAGCATCAGACTTCGCTTCCCCAAACCTGAAGGTCAGGGCGCTGATACTGGGGAACGGGCGACCCTGCGAGCCCTCCCGGGGAGACGGGCTGCGCGTCTGGGCCTGGGCCGCCCGCCCGGCGCGGCTGCGGCTACGGGGCCAACGCCAAGGGAGCCCCGGGCCCAGGAGCCTCGTCCGAGTCCTCGTCCTGCGCAGCCGGCGCGAGGAGGGAGCCGGGCGCAGCGGCCAGACGGGGCCGCAGCCGGTGCCCGCAGGCTCAGGCCGCGGGGGGCACAAGCGGGGCCGGCGCAGAGGGCGGCTGCGGCTGGAGGCGGCGGCGGCGGCGGTACCTTGCCGTAGGCCGCCTCGGTCTCGGCGATGGTCCTGTCGAAGTCGTTGCGCGTGGCCATCTTGCGCGCCAGGCTCTCGTTGGTGCGCGCCAGCTTCTCGGTGAGCGCCCAGATCTCGCCCTG
>NW_020447863.1:4822654-4843471 GCF_003343035.1 Apteryx rowi | reverse complement strand
CGGGGATGGGTTATGGGGTGTGGGAGTCTGGGGGTCTCCTATGGTGGGCTGTGGAGAGCAGAGGTCCAGGACCCCCCCCATGGGGATGGGCTGTGGGGCATGGGGGTCTGGGGGATCCCCCTGTGGTGGGCTGTGGCCAGCAGAGGTCCAGGACCCCCCCCCATGGGGATGGGCTGTGGAGCATGGGGGTCTGGGTGGGTCCCCTATGGTGGGCTGTGGAGAGCAGAGGTCCAGGAATCCCCTCATGGGGATGGGCTGTGGGGAGTGGGGGTCTGGGGGGTCCCCCCATGGTGGGCTGTGGCCAGCAGAGGTCCAAGACCCCCCCCCCATGGGGATGGGCTGTGGAGCATGGGGGTCTGGGGGGTCCCCCCATGGTGGGCTGTGGCCAGCAGAGGTCCAGGACCCCCCCCATGGGGATGGGCTGTGGAGCGTGGGGGTCTGAGAGGCCCCCCCCCATGGCAGGCTGTGGCCAGCAGAGGTCCAGGAACCCCCCCATGGGGAGGGGCTGTGGGGAGTGGGGGTCTGGGGGGTCCCCCCTGGGATGGCCTGTGGGGCACAGGGGTGCGGAGGTCCCGGGTGGGAGGATGTGCCTCTCTCTGCAGATCTCACACCCCAGCACTGTGGCCGCCCTTGTAGTTCTGGGCACGCTGGCTAATCCGACCCCCCCGGCTGAAATTTGCTGGTGTGAGGAGAGCTGTGGCAGGCACAGCCACCCGCTGTCACCCCACACGCAGTGGTGTTGGCTGAAGTAGTCCCTGGCTCGCTCCTTCCCTGTCCTGTGCCATCTACTCCTGGGTCTGGTTTGCTGTGTGGACCTGCAAATGGTGGTGGCATGACCATGGCGGGGGCATGGGGCAGGTGAAGCTGCTTGGGCTGACACTTCTGGGGAGAGAAAAGCCTGGGACCACCAGCCAGGAAAAATGACAAGGATGGGATTTTCTTACATGGTGACTTGTACCTGCTGGGAAGGCTTTCTGGAAAGGGCTGGTGGGGGGCATCCCCCTCTCTTCTGCCTGTTGCACTGGCCAGAACAGCAGACATGCTAGGTTACACGCTGGAAGAAGAGCCAAAAAGATGTGCTGCTGCTTCCATCTATGCTGTGGCTCTGTTCCCTGATTGTTCATCATGGAAATGAGGAATGTCTTGCCCTGGAGTCTTGCGTGTCTTGGGAATGCATGGCCTGCAGTGGCACATGGCAACAGAGCAATGCCTTTTTCTAACAGCGTGTCCCAACCAGCTTGTGGTTCCTGTAGCAACTACCAACAGGGCTAGCAATTGCCAGTTTTGGGGTATTAATCTTGTGAGATGGCCACTTGCCTTTTATCAGTGGGTTGAGAGCCCAGCAGGTCTCCACAGAGGAACAGTATCTACCAGTTGCTGTTTAACAGCAGAGACCATCCGTGCTTGGTCCCTGTTCTCCAGGATAAGCAGTGTCTTCTGCCTCAAATGCTCTTTGACAAGTCTTTATGTGTGTTTAACTTGATATCCCCTCTGGTTTCTAGGCAGCGTCTAGATCTGATTCTGCGGGGCCGCTGAAGGATGGTGACCTGCGGGCAGCCCTTGAAGTGCTGCGGTGTTATGACTTGCACTCGATTGTAGAAGAATGGTTCATCGAAGTGTTACAGACAGACCTTCAGGCAAATATAGCTCCTGAGTTCTGGAACTGCATTGGCCAATATGAAAATACAGCTGAGGAACCACAGTGCTCCTTGCTTCTTCTGGATGCATTTTGTCTTCTCAAGTGCCGCCTGGACCCCTACCTGAACAGCCTGGAACTTCTGGAGAAATGGACCAAAGCAGGCTTGCTCCTGGGGACAGGCGCTCAAATGCTGCAAGAGAAGGTCTACACCATGTTCAAAGCCATTCTTTTTTTCTCCACTACAAAGTCTTTCCAGGAAATGATCCAGCAGTTCTATAGCCGCACTTTCAGGATATACATGCGGCAGTGGAAGAAGGGAGAAGACAGAATGAACGAGTGTGAGAGCAGCATGAGTGAAAACGAACAGGAAAGTGATACAGAGGAGAGTGGAGGAGAGAGCCCGTTGTGTGCAGGCTGCAGCAGTAAGAGAGAGGAGTGCTGGTGCCCCAAAGCCATGGAGCAGTTCCAGCAGCTCAATGACATTCTGTACGTATGTTATGGGTGGTGCTGCACAGAACAAGCCCGTGGTCCAGATAGGAGAGCAGCAGCAAGTTTTCTATATGTCTCAAAACTAGAGGAGCTGTGCATGAGGTCAGGCTGTATCCTAGTACTGGCTAGCGAATTTCCCACAGAGTTTCTGCAGACAGTTAATAACTGGTAGTTGAACTAGAACTGATCCTTTGATGGAAAGTTCCTTTTGCTGGATGTGAGAATATCTTTCTCTTGCACTAAGGAATATCTTCCTCTTGCCTTTTGTCTGCAAAGAAGAAAACTTATTCTAAGTGGAAAAGCTTTTGATGGCTAGAAAATACAATTTCTGAGGAAGATGGGATAGCAGTAGTGTACTGTGTATGTAGTGCTTCTATGCAGGCTATTAGAGCATTTAAGTTAAGAGCCTTGCTTGCGTCTGTTCACCATACAGGGAGTATGATAGATAGGACGGTATCCTTTTTTGCTTGTACCTTTGCTTCTGGCTACTCTGAATGAGGTCACTGTCTGTGTCTGTAGCCGCCGGCTGAACTTGCTGGAGAGAGTGAGCGCCGATGCTGTCACGACGATCTTGCACAGAATGATAGAGGAAAGGATGGAGCAAAGATGCAGGGGCGAATACGAGCGCTCTTTCTTAAATGAGTTCCAGGAGGTAAGGCGGGCGGGTGGCAAGAGCTCTTCCTTTGGAGAAGTGCAGCTGCTTCTGTTGCTGCACAAGTTGAAAGTAAATTCTACCTGAAAATGCCTGTGCCTGGACTGTGACTTCCACCATTACTGGCAGAAGAGGTGGTTAAAACTCGCCATTTTGATTTAATGCTAGAGGGGAAGGCTTACTCTGACCTGTACATAATAGGCCATTACATTTCACCTGGTTATATCCATATTAATGAAGGAATTTCTGTTGTAGTCTATGAACTACATGAATGCAATAGTCCCATCTAGCCTATAGAGGGCCCTCCTTCCGTGTAGGTGGACCTGTAATTTGAATTTGTGTAGCTGTTGCCTGTTCTATTTCCAATTTTTCATCACGCCTTTAAAATAGCAAGTGAGGATGGGAGGTGATATTCTGGTACTGCTCTTGCCAGTGGGCCGCATGCAGAATTAAAATCCTATCCAGCACTTGGTTCTTTTGCCGCCAGCTAACACTGAGTTCGTGCTGAGTTATTTACCCAGCATGACCTTAAACTTCTTTTCAGGGTTATTGCTTTTCCAGGATACAGTCTCCATTCCGCCAGCTTGTTCTGCATTCCTTGTTCCTTGGTGCATGACCTTGCGCTTGCCTCTTCTGAACAACAATGCGTGAAGCCTGGTTACCGAGCAAACCCGACTGCTCTGTATGGTTGTCCTAGTTTCCTTGTTGTTTGCTATGCTGTCGTTTTTCGTTTCATCTGCAAACATCAGCAGTGATTTTTTTTTTTTTGTATTTAATTCCCTTTAAATACTGTGCAAGACTTTCATTATTGGACCTAGTTTAAAGTGCTTTCAGATGACCTGGAGATTGTTTAAAGCCTTATTAAGGGCACCAGAGCAAATGCAAACGCATTCCACTTGTCAGACATTGTAAAAGGTCCCCTGGCTCCCACCTCTTCAGAAGAAAAGACCAGCATGGTAAGCCACAGAATATTGGAGGATATCAGAATTAAAAACAAAAAAACAAAAAAGTGAAAGTGGTATCCAAATTGAGAGAATAATTTTTTCATTTTTTTATTTTATTTTTTTTTAAGACAGAAGTCTGACAAGCTAAAATATGAGAGGACTGAGGAACAGCTTGCTAAAAGTACAAATGCTGACAACAAACCCCCTTTTCAGATGTGTCAGAAGCAGTTTGTAGTTGATAATCAAGCTATAATAGGAGCACTTGGAGAAGAGAAACTCATGGGGAGGGGGGAAATGGGTTTGTTTGTTAATAATTGTTTTCCTTAAAACTGAGTTGCTTTACATCAATTGTAGTCCTATCCTTTTGTTCTTTAATACATTCTGTATCAGCTTTTCATAGTTTTGCCCAAAATTGATGCCCAGGTGTTGTGCAGTTCTCAGGCTTGTCRTGCCATGTAGTTATTAGCAAAATACGTGCGTTCCTTCAGTCTTTGATGTTTCTTCAGTAACGTAGGTAATTGAAAGTTAACAACAGCAAACCAGATGTGGGCATAGTCTTTTTGTTTCAAGCTATCCAAATGTGTTTATCCAAAAATATTAATATCTAGTAGCTATTAATACTCAAATAATATTCTAATTTAAGCGCTATGTGTGCCACTTTAAAGGGGAAATAAGGAAAAGTGTTTCTCTTTAATATCTGGGTATTGTAGCTGAGTGTATTTGAAATATGTCAGTCATTTTTCTGTAGAAAACTAAATCATGTAAAAAAATTAATCTTCTGATGCTCTCTGATCAATCTGTAGGATTTTTATATTTAAGTGACTAACTCAGCATTTGAGGTCTTGGTCTCAAGTGCCTGAGTTTGGTTGGTAAGCGTATGTCTGTGAATCTTTGAGATGATTTGCTTGCTCTTCTGTTCATATTCTTATAAAGAGAGAAATGTTGGCAAGTGTTTGAATATACTCAGTCCTTTTTTGGAGCTCAGAACTCTGCACAGTGTACTCTTGCCCCCAAATTTGACATTTGAGAGAACGGTGGCCAGCTGAGTTCAATATCTGCAGGCTTCACAGTTTGGGGCCAGCCTGGCATGGAGCCCCAGGGAATGGCCTACTCTCCCATCAACATGCGCATACTTAGGTTATAGCAGCCGAGGGCAAAATGTTTCTCAGATCAGCCAGAAACTGAGGTGAGCTGTGCTGCTGACCCTGCATTAGCAGAACCACTGATCCTAGGGGAGAAACCTTCTCTCTGGATGAGAACGTTGTTACTGATAAAGTGACATCAAAGCTGTGGATGTATTTTAAGAGATGGAGAAATGCAGTCCCCAGTCACCTCTTATTTTATCATACACCTCTGCCTAGTTTGTATCTTGTAACTTCAGTTAAAGGTCTAGGGGTTCAGCTGTTCTAACTTAGTGTCTTAACTTCACCTCTGAGGCTTTTTCTGGCTATAACCCAGGCCAGGATACATTTGGATCACAGCTGGAGGTGGTGCTGTTCTTGGCTAGCTGCTCATTTCAGCTTGCTGTGGTAACTGCCTGGTGATGGGGTAAGTGTGGGACGGTTGCACGTCCAGTTGTAGTGTTCACCATCCCTGTATTGTTCCTCTCCTTGTGTAGTGGATCGAGAAAGTGATTGGCTGGCTCAGCAGAGTTTTTCTTCAAGATAGTCCCTTGGCTCGCTCCACTCCAGAAGCTAGCAACACCTTGAAACGCTGGAGATGCCACGTCCAAAGATTCTTCTACCGCATCTATGCCAGCATGCGCATTGAAGAGCTCTTCAGCATTATTCGAGGTAGGGGTGACCCACTCCATGTTCATTCACTCTTGGACTTGGCTTGAACTGTAGATCTGTCTTCACCTACCGATGTACCCTTCTGTCTCCTCTTGCCTCCCCATGGAGTATGGCACTGTTTCCAATCACTGCTTGGTCTGTAGATTTCCCAGAATCGAAACCTGCTGTAGAGGACCTCAAGTTCTGCCTGGAAAGGACTAATCAGAGGCAGCAGCTGCTCAGCTCCCTGAAAAGTGCTCTGGAAATGAGACTTCTGCATCCTGGTAGGTTTTAGATCTCTGCGTATGTCACATTTGATTGGGTTGTAAGGAATCTAGGCATGAGTGGGGATCTGCTGGGAGCCATCATCTCACTTCACGTGCAATGAATGAGAGGCAGTCAGGTTCTGTGCATCTTGTGCTCTCCATGTTGGAGTGTGTGCAGGGGCAGTAGTAGCTAATTGCGTCCCAACCCCTTGTTGCCTCCTTTTTGCAGTGCAGTGAGGAACTGAGCTAGAATTTAGCTTTGGTCCAGGTGGGTAGAGGCTCCTCTGCTGTGTGTGCTCTAAATTCTTGATGCTCAGTCTGGCCTAAGCTGGTTTATGGTAGTCTTTGAGCCTGTGTTTGTGGTTGCAGTTTGTTTCTCAGTCATGTGGACCTAATCTCTACCTTTGGCTGGGGCAGTATGGCAGCAAAGCCTTTGCCTTCAGTTCCTTATATCTAACAGAGAGCCTGGAATAGCCTTTCCCGCATTCGTGCGGTTAGTATGTGCTCAGGGACTCTGACCGCCTCTGCTCCTCTGTTGTAGGAGTCAACACATCTGACATCATTACCCTGTACATCTCGGCCATCAAGGCCTTGCGGGAGCTTGACCCCTCCATGGTTATCCTGGAGGTTGCCTGTGAGCCCATCAGGAAGTATCTGAGGTAAGAGGCTTGCAGGACAGTCTTTTCCGGTCCCTTTCCTCTCCTCTTCCCTTCATTTGCTCTGCTTATCTTGCCTTTTGACAGGACTCGGGAAGACACAGTACGGCAAATTGTGGCTGGTCTCACAGGGGATGCTGAGGGCTCTGGTGATCTTGCAAATGAGCTCTCAAAAGCTGACCCAGTGACACTAGAGAATGGCCAGGAGAGTGACGATGACATCTCAGAACCAGGGGACTGGGTTCCTGACCCTGTTGATGCAGATCCAGGTTAGATGCCAAGACCAAAAGTCCTGGCAGCCCACTGCCCCTTGCTCTCTGTAGGCTGGAGCAGCTTGTCTGCTAGTCTTTCAGAGCAGAGCTGGGCTGGGGGAGCTCTCCGTTAGTCTTGCACTGTTGTCTGCTTTATTTCACTAGGGAAATCAAGTTCCAAACGTCGGTCCTCGGACATCATCAGCTTGCTGGTGAGCATCTATGGAAGCAAGGACCTGTTTATCAATGAGTACCGCACACTTCTTGCTGACCGGCTGCTACATCAGTTCAACTACAGTGCTGAGAGGTAAGGTTTGTATGCCCAACCACAGGGCTTTCCAGGTAGTACCACCTGATAAAGATATGCTTCAGACTCAGTCCTACGAAAGGCCGTTCCTGGAACCAGGACTGTCTTTGGCCATCTCCTCTGCGGTTTTAGGTATGCATCTGGAATTTCACGGGCTCGCCTCTTGGCTGACATCTCCCTGCTCAGTCCTTCCCTTGGCTCGTGCTAGTAGGGCAGCAGGTTGGAGACTGAAGGTACTGACACCCTCTGAGCTCCATCCCATCTCTTCTTGTAGTTCTGACACATTCAGGAGCTAACAAAACACATTAGGGTTAGCAAAAAGTGCCAAGGTAGAAAGAAGGGATGAAGCATCAGGGACTTCAGCTCTACCCCAGCTATGTCCCTTGATTCAACAGTTGTAATGGTTTTCCTGTCTGAAATGCAGTTGGTGAAAGCTGTATCTGCGATGAGCACTCTCAAGTGAAGGGCTCACCAAATGCTGGAATTGTACTGTGTTGTCAAGAGGGCTGGTGAGAGGATCAGGTGCCATGCTAGTCCAAATGAAAGGGATGCGAAGGCCTTCAAAAAGACCCTGGCCTACAGAGGATGTGAATGTACCTCACACAGATACTGGGAGGCATCCTCTTCAAATAACATGCCTTGCAGAGCTTTTTAGTCATGAGAGGACCTTTGTGCCAGGGACTGCCTTTCTTGGCTCAGTTGAGCGGGGTGGAGGCCAGCCTAGTCTGTCTGAGGGACCTGTGTCTGATTCTTTTTTTCTCTTTTCAGGGAGATCCGCAATGTGGAGCTGCTGAAGCTGCGGTTTGGTGAAGCTCAAATGCACTATTGTGAAGTCATGTTAAAAGTAACTTTTTTTGTTATTCAGCTCTTGGTTGTTTGGGCTCTTGAATCAGTGGGGAAGGGGAGTGTCCTATAGGAATGACCTACAAAGGGCCTTTTAGGGAAGGGGGGTTCCCAGGATCCCAGCGTGGGGCTTGATTTCCAATAGGCAGAAGTGCATTCAAAATCATGTCTGTTCTTTAAGTCCTGTACATTGGGTTATTGACTCTGGCGGATGGTTGCTCTGGTGCTGTTGTCTCTCTTACCAGTACACTGCAGTAAACTATTCTGGCAGTAGAAGAACTGGGCTCTTCCAGCTCCTCTAGGGTGTGATTCTGGAATTTGATTCACTTGGGGCACTGTGAGAAGTCATCAGTCTGGAGGGACTCCAGTGTAGGCTAGTGTTAAAGCCGTAAGCCTTTCCCCAGTCTCCCCACAAACGTTTCTAAGTCTGTAGCAGACCATTCCCTCATCTTCTTAGTGACTAGAGGGCACAAATGATTATAAACTTTCCATGTCTCCATCATCCTCTGGAGACATGTTAGACACCCTGTTTAACCTTCTTCTTTACTAAGGCTCAGTACTCTCCTGGAAGAGAAGGAGCCTCTTTAGCTTCCTCTACCTCTTCCAGGATATGGCTGACTCACGACGCATTAATGCCAACATTCGTGATGAGGAAGAAAAGCTCCCAGAGGAGGAGAGGCCACCGTTCAGCCTCGTTGCCGTTATCCTATCGAGTGAGTTCTGGCCACCACTGAAAGAGGAGAAGCTAGAGCTTCCAGAGCAAGTCAAAGAAGCTATGGAAGCCTATTCCAAGAAGTATGAGAAATTAAAGGTGAGGCAGCCTTAACCTTCCTTAAAACAGGTTCTTGCTGTTCAGATTCCACTATATAGCATGTTTTTGCATGGCCTTTACAAAGTTCCCTTTAACCTCCCTTAAAGTTTAGCTGTTAATACGGCTGTACTGTCAGGTGGAATGCCAAAGTCCTTCAGCTCTGAATCAGGGTTAGAAGCTGCACTAGCTTTGCTATTGCTAGAAGGAGGATTTATCTCTTTATGGGTTGCCTGCATAGCAGTAGTGCTAGATAAACACTGGTCTATTTTAGAAAGTTATTAGTTACATGGATACTGAGTTAGACATGAATTATCCATGATCCAGTGATGTGCTCTGCACTCTACCAGGTAAGAAGGTTATGTGGATACTGAGATAGAAGTCCTTAGGCTAACAAGCTTAGACATCTAAGTCCTATAGGAGCCCAGGTGACATGCTGTCCCTGTTGGACCTCTTTTCTCCAGCATTCTGTCACTCTTCTCTCCTGTTTGTCCTCTTGAAAAGAGGCTGCTCTTACATGGTCTCCTTTCAAGCCTGTTCCAGGAGATCCAATGTTAAACACTGGAATCAGGAGAACATTGCTTCTGTTCTTTCTGTGGCATACCTAGCAAATATAAGCAACCATGCAGTATTCTTGTATTCTATAGGCACTTGGTCAGGCCAATTAGTCGCATGGTGAATGCTGAGGTGCATCTTGCTCTGCACGTACAGAATGGGTTCGTAGCAGGAGCATCGCAGGGTGCCGGAGCATCTGCCTGAAAGTCAAGGAGAGATCTAAGTCACTTCCAGAGCTATGGTCTTGGCTTTCTCATCTTGCTGCTGCTTATCTGGTGGAGTGCAGCGCACACTGCTGGATCATGGATAACTTGCATGTAGTCGTGCCAGCATAATACCTGTGTGTACACATAGATGGTTCTTTGCAACTAATCTGAATACAATTTGGTGTCTCATACTGTTGTTCCTCCCCCTTGCATTCTGACCCCACTTTAGGCTTGTTTTTTTTCACGTGCTTTCTTGAACTTGTCATTATACATTAGATGGTACATGCCGTTAGGCTGGGAAGCATGCAGCTCTAGATCCCATCTCTTCTCCTGCTATAGCTGTATTCCAGACATGGATGCCACCTGATTTCTGTGCCTGCAGGAAACTAGTTAGGAGAGGTACACAGCAGCCTCAGGATGTATGGTTTCTTGGGTGGTGGTTGTTGTTGAAACTCCCTGTCACTTGCACCATCCTCAACATACAAAAGTGAGTGAGGCTGTCCCCATGAGGAGGAGAGCAGCTTCCATCTGACCGAGATGAAGGCAGAGAGCAGCTTCTATCTGGCTCTGATGGCAGAGAGATATTTGCAGAAATGCAGAACTTGGAGGTTCCTGTTAGGGGATCTGCTGTGAGCAGCTGCTTCCCGCTTTTGCAGGCCATGCGGACCCTGAACTGGAAGTACCACCTGGGCCTGGTGAGCTTGGATGTGGAGCTGGCAGATCGCACCCTCTCCCTGTCTGTGTCTCCTGTGCATGCTGCCATCATCCTGCACTTCCAGACCAAGAGTGAGTGACAAGGCAGAGGCCCAGCATATCACCTGCATTCATGTGCTTCCCGTGGATGGGTGGGAAAGCCGTGTTGCTCAGGTGGCAGTAGGCCTGGAGAGTTCTGGCAAGGGGAACAAGACCCAGTTCATGGACTTGGATCTATCACAGAAGTTGACCAGATCTCCAGCTCTCCTAGGAGACTGCACCCAGAAGGGCTGCAGCTGAGCACCCAGGCAGGTGACCCAGGTGACTGCTTTCAGGCAGTCACTGCATATAGCTGCTTGCTCCTGGCAGTGGCTCACCTGCCTTCCCCATCCTCTTATTAAATCCTGACATGCTGTGGGGAGGGCTGGTGTCCTGTACTCTTCCCTGCGTTGAATGTTTGGGATGCTTGTAGACTGGGGTATAGCAAAGGACTGCAGCCAAGAGCTGACTGCCACCTTCCACGCGGTATCTGTGGTCTCCACAGGTACGTGGACACTGACTGAGCTGAGTGAAGTGCTCAAGGTGCCTGTGACGTCGCTAAAGCGTAAGATGACTCTGTGGCTGCAGCAGGGCGTCCTGCGTGAAGAGCCCCAAGGCACGTTCACTGTGATTGAGGAGGAGCAGAAGGACCAGGTGGAGAAGGTGGTTCTGATAGACAGTGATGAGGAGGGAGACTCTGCCATGGCATCGCAGGCTGACCAGAAAGAGGAAGAGCTGCAGGTACTTGTCTGGGTGCTTGTGAAACCAGCAGGCCAGTGCAAATGTCTAGTGGTTTTGGTTTTGGGGAAGGGAGAGTGATTTCAGGCCAGCCTATGATTGAGTTTCATCTTTAAAATTCTGGAGAGAATGGTTTGAGGATGAATGTTTAATTTGATTATATTTTTTAATATGAGGAAAGGGGTTAAACTCTCAAGGGAGTTTGATATGTTCAGAAAGTGAAGATGGTGTTGCTGTTACCCAACTGGTTAGGAGGCTAATTTGAAATTCGGAAGAAACCACATTCAGATGCCCTGGTCTGTCTGATTCAGGTGGTGGATTTGATTTGCACTGTACACTGCAGTGACTAAGGCCAGCTTGAGAGCATTTTTGAGGTGGATTTCTCTTGATTAATGATCACTGGAGCAGATATTGGAAGACAGCCTTCTTTCCAGAAAAGTGTCCAGCTGCTGAGCCAGGCAACCATTTGGGCATCTCTGAACATTGTTGTTCAATTAAATAAGAAAAAGTCTGAGACTTGAATTTGTATTTGAAAATATCTAATATTATATCATGAAAATATCATAACTAATTTGGGTTGATCCAAACAGCTTTTTTTGAGAAATAGACTGCTAAAAAAGTTTACTCGGTCCTGACAGCAGGACCTTTGCCTTCTCTGTGTGTGGTTCCTAGACACTTCCATGGCTTTTGCTACTCTGGTCTGTCATGTTGTGTGTATGGAGCCAGTGTGAAACACGTAGGTGTTCTACCTTTGTCTGTCCGCTGAGGGTCATGCACGTACTGCAGGCCAAATCCTGCTTTCTAGCTGTGTATCCTAATACCTGATGCTGATCTCAACTACTTCCTGTTTAAAGGCCAGGCTTTCATAGCTGAGAGCAGAACTTATTGCCTACCACAGTTGTGTTATGCCTTTGGGATGCAGGATGTTAAAACACCCCTCTTCTTCCTGTGTTGAGGATGACTGTGATTTACTGTTGCCTGTGTGCCCCCTTTTTGCAGTTGTTTTGGACGTACATCCAAGCAATGCTGACCAACCTTGAGAGCCTGTCATTGGAGAGGATTCACAGCATGCTGAAGATGTTTGTGATGACAGGCCCGGTGGTTACAGAAATTGATATACAAGAGCTGCAGGGCTTCCTCCAGAAAAAAGTCCGGGACCAGCAACTCATCTACTCCGGAGGTGTCTATCGTCTGCCCAAGAACTGCAGCTAGGCTCAAATGTCCCTGCTTTCCTCTGTCCGTTCACTTCTCCTGTGCCTGTGTTCAGCTCCTCAGTGCCACCCAGCTCTCTGCATCCCGCTGGGTGATTTTTTTTGCTCTGGGGGGTTTCTGTGCCCTCTTCCCAATATGGGCACCCTTTTCCATGTGGAGATAGCTCTTTAGCAGCCTGGGCCATGCACCCCAAAGAACTTCTGGGACTGGGCCCGCTCCTCAGAGTGCTTTTCTCCCATACGTGAGTATCTGGGCCCACTTCACTGGTTAATTAAAAACAGCAGTCATCTTTTTCAGATGATTCAGACTCTTTTCTTCCCTCTTAGGAGAGCACTCTTGGCATCAGCCTTCCCAAGCTGAAAGGGCAGGCAGGAACTCCGCAGTCTGCTGGGCACCATCTCCCTTTCATTGGGCCTCCGTGTGTAGTCTGCTACTTGCAGCTCTGGGAGGACTTTGGAACGGAGGGGGCTGTTGGCTGCAATTGCTGTCTGTGTCTCCTTGTGTGGCTGAAGCAGCTTGTTGCAGCTGGCTGTGATAAATGAGACCTTACACAAAAATGAGTGTGCCGTCTGTGCTATCTCCTTTGGCTTGTGTAGGCGGAAGACTCTGGGGTCGGCTTACCATTGTTCAGGACTCTTGGGATGCATGGGATAATTTTATTGTGGGATGAAGAATGCTTTAGATGGGTGAAATGTAGCAGTTCTTCAGGGCAAGCTGTTTAGTCCCGGGGAATATGAAAGTGGATTATCCAGATGCTGGTAGGATTACTTTACCATGGCTTGAACGCACGTCTGTCTTCAAACGCCATGACTGGTGCTCTCGGTGCACGTCATCTTGGTATGCTTCAGGGTTATTTACGTCACTGAGATCACCAAGGCGGTTGGATGGGATAATCCCAGAGCTGCTTTGTTTAAATATCGTGCCCAGAACCCGGACACAAGATCAAGCAATGAGTTTCAGAAGGATTGTATTCAGTCTCCACTTAACAGCATTCAGGGTTCCTCAGTCCCGTTTCCAGGTGGGTTTTGCTTATCCCATCAGGAGGAGTATGCTGGGGAAATTTGAGTCTTCCTAAAATTTTGTTTTCTAAGAAGCAAAATGAGTTTCCATGGCCCAAGAAGTCTTTCCCTCCAGTGCTGAATCTTTTAGCCCAGACTGTGTAATGAGACAGCTGGAATTCAGATACCAAAGGGCCAAATATTAAACACAGGAACGGTCTTTAACCCTGGCTGCATTGCTCTGGATCCAGGTGCATGAGAGACTTGTGGAACATGTAAAACAATCTGTATTTAATGTTCAATCTTATCGTCCTTTAATGCTTAAAGGCCTGGAAATGCCACAATGTGGGCTTTCCCTCTTATAGTGGGGAATGAATGCCCCAAATCCTCCTCCAGACTTTTAGGGCAGAATAGGGGGATAATTTTGAGCAATTTGAGATTAATGGCCAGAGATTTGGAGACCTTATGGGGGCTGTTCTGCCAGCCCACTGGCTTTTCTGTAAATAGGCAAATCCCAATGGGATAATCCCTAGGATCAGCCTGCCCCACTTTGCTATATGTACCACACCCTGGTTAGAGGTGCTGGTGGGGGACAAGGAGAGTTTGTCCCGTGGTGACCCTCAACCCGAGTGCCCCAGCCAGCAGCTGACGATGTTCTTTGCCATCTTGGACTTGGACTATGCCTGGACCAACACTTCAGCCACTCAGTATGACAGCAGGGTGTCCTGGGTCTCTTGCTCTGGGTGAAGCCTAACCTGGTTGATGACAGCTGTGCCAGGGTTGCTCTCTGCTGTCCCRCTGACCATGCTTATGTACATTGGAGAATTGAACAGAATTTGGCTCAACTGATCTTGCTACACTTGGAATGGTTGAGACTGTTCTTATTCCTGGAGTTGATCATCTGTTTCCAAGATGTAAAAGTAAATAAACCTTACTTTTGCTCTCAGATGTGTTGTCCCAGGATGGAGAAGCCCTGAGAATCCCTCACCCCGGAGCAACTTTGAGGGCTTGTGACAGGTCATGGCTTGGGGACAGCAGTAATTGTGACCCACAGTGGTGTAGGGACGGTTGTTGGGACACAGCAACATCCCCGCGTGCACATGGGTGTTGGGAGGTGACGGTGGTGGCGTGCCTGTGCCGCTGCAGGTGGGATGGGCAGTGTGCATGGAGGGTGGGTGCCAGGGGCTGGTGGGGTGCAGGTGGGGGGGGGGCGGTGGGCTCACATCAGGCTGTGTTGCAATGTGCCAAAAGGCAGTATCGGCATTCAGGGTGCAGGATGAGACGCGGTGGTGTCCGGGACCTGGCGCGATGCAGGATCGTGGTGGAGGCTGGCAGGGTGCAGTGGGTGCCCAGGGTGGCGTGGGGAGCTGGGTGCATGGAGGAGAAAAGGGCTGGTGCCTGGGTGGGCAGGGCTGGGGCAGGCAGGATGCCAGGAGGACACAGGAAGGGCACCCAGAGCTGACACGAGGGGGTCCCAGGCCAGCGTGACTGCGGGGTGGATGTGGCAGGGCTCGGGGTACATGCAGCGCTGCTGGGTGCTGCCGAGGCCGGAGGAGGCCATGGCTCAGCGCTGAGCCTGCGTCTCCGTCCGGGTGACCTGCGGGTGCCCCAGACCGCTCAAGCAGGCAACCGTTGTCATGTGGTCTGCCTTAACCTGCTGTCCCTCGCAACCATCCACGTCCTGCTCCGGGGATGGGGACACAAGCGAGCGAGCACATTTCTCTGCTCTGCGGCTTGCACCTTTCCCAGGCAGGAGGAGAGCAGCCGGCACCAGCAGCCTGAGCCCGATTCCAGACCCAGCCCCAGAGTGAGGATGCGGAGCCTTGGGAGCTGCACCCAGGTGAGCAGGACACGAGAGAGATCCGCAAAAACAAATTGGTTTTATCCCAGGCTTGTGTCTCTGCTTCCTGCTTTGTGCTCCTGGAGCCAGTCCTTGTGGGTTTTACCTCCTCTATTTTGGATACAGGGGACTTTTCTGTGTTCCCTCAAATGCTGGCTCTGCTCCTCATCCTCTTGGTTAGATGTTCATCAGCTGCTGAATAAATCAAAGCAGCTCACAAGTGCCTGCCATCCATGTAAAACCCACATACCTTGGGAGAGGGAGCAAAATGTGTACAGGCCATGTAGGGCCTCGCTGGGTGAGGAAGAGGAGCCGAATCAGGTCACACAGGAGGGAGGAGGAAGCAGGGCTGACACTGGTCCTTGGCCTTAATGGCCACCACTAATGCCTGGCCGGGACCGCAGCAGTAGGGATACCTATTTCCTAGGTACCTCCGAACTGTCTTGCAGCTCCTCATGCTTCTTTTTAATTTTTTTTAGGAAATGAAATGTTTTGAGCAAGTGGGAGCACCTGAAAACGTAAGCAGCCACGGGGCGGTGGGGTTGGCGTCTGCCAGCCCCGGGGGACGCGAGTGCCACCTGGGCACGGCATGGTGGTACTCGCACTGTAGCACAGTCCCGCTCTGTGGTTGATGCCTAAAGGTCTAACATCTGACTGCCTTGCAGTTGGAACGGAGAGGGGAAAATATCTTTTGGATCTTCTGAGATCAAACCAACCACCAGCTTTGCGGCAGGGCTGGTGGCAGCTGGGGGCTGTCCCCGGCCACCGCCGCCAGCGTAGCAAGAACTGGGAGCCTTGGCTCCTCGTAGCACCCGGGAAGGGAGGAGAAAACTCTCCGGCACTTTAACTGGTTTGAGGCATGTGGAAAGTTAAAGGAATGGAGGAAACGAGTTCCCTTGCTGGAAGGGCTGCGATTTGGGCTGGGCAGGAGGAGTCCGGGTCCGGTGCTCTGACCTGGTAGAGTGCACTTGCCCTGCGATTTGGGTATCCCTGGGCTGCTGAGCTGGGCAAACGGAGAAGGGCTGGGGTCTGCACGCTGCACCAGCTGCGATTTGCCATGCAAACGTGTCCCAGGAGAGCCGAGAGCTGCCTGTTGCATGGGGAAGGGGGTGCAGAGCCCCTGGCGCAGGTATTGCATGTGGGGGAGCATCGCCCGGAGCACCAGCAGCTGCTTGCACGGGGAGCCGGACAGGCAGCGGGCTGCTAGCCGCCGGGCCGGCCGTGCCCACGCGAATGGTGCCACCCCACCGTGTCCCCGCTGGCAGCAGGGAGTGAGGTTTGGGCATGGGAGGTGACCGATTCTGCAGACGGGCTTGGAAAACGCCTTTCGCAGCAGGATGGAGCACGCCTGCGTTTGCCACCCGTGTGMCCCGATGCCCGGGAACTCGCTGATCGCTGCGGGAGCGTGTGGCTTCCCGCCGCGCTGCATGAACCCAGCCTGGGGACACGTGTGGGACAGGCTGCCCTCGGGGGCCTGCAAGAGGTGCAAGGGGATGGGAAGGGCTCAGGAGCACCCTGCAGCTCTGCCCGCGTCCCCGAGCCCCCCGGTCACCTCCCTTGGCCGGGACCCCGCGATGGAGGTCGCATGGGACGGAGGTCAGCACGGCGCTGGCATCTCCCCCACGGCAGCGTTGGGCCAGCACGGGACGAGCGTTGCTTCCTCTCGTGACCTTTATCGGCCGCTCCTCCGCCTCCCTCTCAGGGTGAGGCCCGGTGGGTGTGATGAGTTTGTTTGTTCCGTTGCCACAACAGCCTGAGCTGCTCCCCTGGCCAGGCCTGACTCAGTTCCTCCCGGGACGCTGCGTTTACGCCGCGGGCACCTCAGCACGCAGACCCGGCTCCTGCTCGGCACCCGGAGGCCACCCTGCCYGTGAGCAGGGAGCGAGCCCGGCTGAGCCCCGGTGCAGCCGCTGGGCTCTGCCTTGCTTCCAAGCTGTCCGGGCAAGGAGCGAAGGGCTTCACCCGCAATCCCGATACCAAGGCCTGTGGCRAGAGTGGATGCCGCCGTCCTCTCCCGGAGCCTGCCTGGACTTGACGGATTAACTGTGCCCGTGCCGACAGCTGTTCACTGTCTTTAAAAATCCATCGGAGCTGGAGATTTTGCCCCCTCCCAGGCCTCGCTAGACTCCCTAACATCTCACTTGCTGCAATTTAAGCAGGTTTCTTCTAGCCTGGCTCCCACGATGAAAAACTTGTTCCCACAGGTGCCTGTTCATGGATTGGAAGGCTCTTTGCATCCCTCCTGCCAGGTTTCCCTTCCCCGGGAGACCAGCCCCGATGTCTTTGATGTTCCTGCTGCTTTGCCCTCTCTTCTCCAGGTTGTCCCCATGGCTGAGCACCCAGCAGGGTGGGGACAAGATCAGAGGCTGCATCCTGGACCACGGCCCTGCTCTGGCTCCAGTGTGGAGCCTGGCTGGTGATGGGATGGAGGTGAGCGTGTCCCCATGCTGTGAGCCGGGCACGGGGTCTGGGCACAGCAGCCGGAGGTGACCTTGCACGGTGGGTCTGGTCCACCCAGATGCCATGGAGCGAGCGCAGGACGTGGCGATCTCCGGCCTTTCCCTATGCTGGCCGGGGCTGGGAACCTGGCTGGTGGCTGCTGCAATGGGTTGCAAGGTTGTCCCAGGAAAGCCCATCACTACATGCTCTGTGTGGCTCTGAACAGTAGGAACGGTGCCAGCAGGAGGTGTCCGACCTGGATGGGGCCGTTCTCCTTCCAGGAGGCCTGGGCATCACTTGTGGGAAGGTCCACGTGCAGGATGGCGTGATCTTTTGGCAGCCTGGGCAAGAGGGCTAAGGCCAGGCGCTCCTTGGGCCAGCGATGGGCCAGGTGCTGCACAGGGGAACCGTGAGCCAGCATGTCTAGTAGGACACACGGGTGGTCGGTGGTGTCCCTTAACCTCTAGATGAGCTGGAAAAAAGATGAGACTTTTTTGCCCTATGAAGAAGGCCGCAACTACGCTTGCCCGGGAGCGGATTGCAACAGCATTCGTGCCGATCCAGCTGTGGGAATCGCAGCTGGCATACGGGTTTGGTGGTGGCTCCCTTTTGCGCTGTTGTCCCATTGGAGGTCCATCCTTCTTGGAGCAGATGGTTCCCCACGAAGGCTGAGGAGTATCTAGAAACCTGCTGCCTGGCTCGCGTGGCTTCGGCCGGGTTTCTTCGGCCTGGCCGTGGCCCTGGCCTCCGCGGAGGCAGCCAGAAAGGGCTCTTCTGCCTGCCGGAGGTCTCGGGGGAGCTCTGAGTCAGAGCCACTGGAAGCGTCTTAGTGTGGTAATTTCAAAGCGTTACGATGGGAAAACTTGCAATGTAATAAGTACTACAGCTCTTAGGGCATGTAAAAGTCTTAAAGTTAATTGGAACAAGCTGGAAACGAAGCAGTTCAAACAGAACCGAGAAAGCTGGAAAAAGGCCTCGCAGCGCCTGCCTGCGAGAGTAGGCACAAAACCGCGGCGCAAAAAGCTACGTTTTAGAGCCACGCAAGAGGTTGCAGGTACGTTACGTTTGCAACGCGCTTCCCCTTCTAGGAAAACGAATTGTATAGCTGGAAAATGCATATAAAATCCCTCTCTTTGCTCCTCAGGCATTTAGAAAGGGCTTTAGCTTCGCTGCAGCGTTCGCAAACGTCCTTGTTACTACAACAGAGATTATTTCTGTGAATGCTCGTTTACGCATGGAAGCATGAGGAATGTTTTTATGCGKCCGCTGCTGGCAAAATAAGCTTCAGCTGGGACCTCAATGGTGCGTCGTGGCCCAAGTACCGTTCTTGCCAGCGAGGGGAGGAATTGCTGAGGACGCTCGCCGCTTTCCCCGTTTGAAGTCACAGGTTCCGCAAAACTTTTTTTCCAGTGTAAGACGCAGTTTTATCCCCCAGAGCATTTCGGGCATGGAGAGATGCGTCGTCAGAGCAAAGGGGCATCTTTCCGCGCTGCAGGCGAAGGGCCAGGCAGAGCCCCCCTGCCCTGAAACGCCTTTTGCATGTTGGCGGTGACCTGGTTCTCCCCGGCGATGCCGTGGGCGATGGCCCATGGCGGGGGGAGAAGCTGCCAAAACCAATGATTATTATTATTGTTCTTTATTATTTGAGATCTTGATATCGCAGCCAGGGGGAAAAAATAATCGAATTTGCATTCGGGAGCCTTGATTCACGTGGGCAAGCTGGAGCTATCGCTTCTCTTTGTGAAGAGCAGTTCCCATCATTTACCTTGGGCTATTTTTAAACTGTTTAGATGGTCCCTGCTAAAGCAAACAGGATGTTTTTTCCTGAAAAAAAGGGCGTTCCTTTGCCCACGTATAAACTGTTTGGGTTATTTAGGGTGTGTTAAAGCAGGACTGCTTACAAAGATCGGAAACGGCCGCGAAGAGCCGCGGCGAAAACCGGGCAGAGCAAACCCCGCCGCCGGGCTGGGGGGCCGCAGCGGGCTGGGGAGCGCGGGAAAAGCTTCCTTCCCCTGCGCTTTGCCTCCGCGTCCCGCTCGCCCTGGCGGGACGAGGGCAGAGAGCTGGGCTGCAATTCTGTGAGCCCGGAGAGAGCTGCTATAATCCAAATCCTTTTGGTCTGCTCTATGGTTTTACACCAAATTTGCCCGGATTTGTGTCTTTTGCCAGAGCCCAAAGTTGTTTAGGGCAGGAAAGACGTGGGTCAGAACTGCAGAGGGACCTTGTGAACGTGGGAGACTGGGCACTGGGGTGGCAGAAGAAACGGGGTGCAGATAAATGTAAAACAGTTCATATGGAAGCAGGGGGCAGCTGTAACGGCACGTCCGGCTTGGGGCATCCCCCAGCTGATGGCTGTATTCTCCGTATATTCATATATTCCTGCCCTTTTTATTCTTCCCCTTATGGCCAGTGTGGGAGACGGGACTCGGGACAAGCTGGCTCCTTGGTCGGAGCCGCTGTAGCTGCTCACGTGTTCCCGTTTCCCCTCGTCTGAGCGGTATTTCCYGTTCTCAACTATTTTTTAGGACAACCCCGTCCTTGGCCGGCTGCTCCCGGGCACGTGAGCGCGGGGTCCCGCCGGGGCTTTCTCATCCGCGGGGCAGGTTTCTTTTGCCCTCGGCTAYGCTGATTCTGTAGCGGCTCCAAGCTTCAGCCTTCTGTAATTCTCTTTTGACGGATTTCCCCCTTTCCRCGGAGTTCCCTTTCCCCCGGCGCTGCCGTGGTGCCGCCCGGGAGCAGCCGGGCTGGACGGCAGCAACGGCTCCTTCTCAAACTCGGGTCTCCGCACTCAAAAAGGTGACGTGCCCCAAAGCGGAGGAAAAGCCGGAATTGGCTGAAGGTGCAAAAGTCGGYGGCCGGGTGCTGGCAGCTGCCCAATTTGGGAGCCGCTTGCTGCCGGGACCAAAAGCGATGGGTGCCCGATGCCCGTCGGTACCAAAATCTCCCCAAAGCTGCTCGGGGGGGGGGGGGCAGCATCCCCCTTTCCCACTGTGCCTCCCCCCCCTCCTCACCCCCAAATTTCCCTTTTTCTCCCGTGGTTTTTGCAATCCCCCCTTCCCTGCGTTTGCCCTCGGGGGGGCCAAGCCTGGAGCAGTGGGAAAAGCAGCGGCAGGGGCCCCCCAAAAGCGGAGCGCGAGGCCGGTTGCGGGGGGGCGGCGTGGAGGCCTGGCCCGGCGCCACGTCCCTGTTTGCGCAGGATTTGCATGGCCGGGCGGCGCAGCGCTGCAGGAAGAGCCGCGGCCCCACGGCAGCCCCGTTATCGCAGCTCCGGGCGCGCAGGCCCCGGCTGGCACCGCCAGGCCCGGGGAGGAGGCATGCAGGGGCGGCCGGGGGGGGGCCACGGCCTGGGGGCGGCCAGAGGCGAGAGGCAGGGCGGGCAGCCCTGACGGACGCCCCGAGGTGAGTGGGGAGGGGGCGGTGGGGAAGGGACCCCGACCGCTGCGCTGAGCCCTGCCCGGCAGGCACAGCCC
>NW_020447863.1:4795658-4822345 GCF_003343035.1 Apteryx rowi | reverse complement strand
CGAGCGGGGCTGCCTTCTGCGGTCTTCTCCCCACCGTCCAGCCCTGCTTCACGGTCAACGTTCAGCGTCCTCTTCGTCTCTGCTTCAGGTAGCGCCTGCTGCCCCCCGGTGTCTTGTCCTCCCTCCCTTCCTGATAACGCTCGACACTGCAGTGGCCTTTWTTTTGGTGGTTGCTGCCCGCTGAGGTGGGGATTTTGGAGGCCGGTCGGTGGTGAGGCCACGATCAGGCCTCGCTCCTTAGCTTCCCCACTGAGTCATGCACAGGGTATTTTGGACGCCTTCRTTTTCTTTTGGAATCGCGGCTCGCGTTTTATCTGACACCGCGTTTGCTAAGAGCCTTCAGGCGGCGCCTGGCACCTTCTTGCTCCTTGAACTTGCTCTTCGGGGGAGGCCCGTTGCGCTTCGTTTTTTACGCGGTGTCTTTCTCGATGCTGAGCATCTGTGCGCCGCGGCCTGCCCTCTCCCGCTACGGTGTCCACCGGCTCGTTACTGCCCAACTTTCTGGTTGCCTTCAGCTACTCTGAAGTTCGGAGCCCAACCRCGCTGGTGGCGATCTGCCGGCCGAGCTCCTTTCCCCTCGCGACGCACAGAAATTCCTGCACCTGCAAGAATTTGCTAGGCAAATCCCCCCCCTGCCTGCAGCAGCCATCCTTCAGGGGCAGCCGCACCGGGCAGGTGTCCGAGGGAGCCCGGACATGGCCCAAGGCGGCCCTGGCCTCTGCCCCTGCTCACCCACGAGCTCYGGATGGGTTTCCTGCCGGGCATTTTGGTTATGGGAACGATTACTGGGGATGGGAGCGCGAGAGACTTTGAACATCCATGATGCAGATGCCTCTGCTGAAGCTTCTCCCACCTTTGGGGTTGCTGGGGACAGGGAGAGACCTCAGGGTCTCATCGCCCTCCCGCCTGCACGCGGCTCCAGATTGGGGTCACGCACRGGCTGTGCCACCCCAAAACTTCCCAGATAATAGGATTTTTTTCCCCATGCTTTGCTCTGAGGCTTCAGCTCTCCCCGAGGCATCGCATGGATGCGTCCCAGCTCCCTGCCTGCGGGTTTCCACCTGCGGCTTATGCGGAAATCGGAGAGCCCTAGAAGAGGAGAGGGTCACAGGAGATGGCTTTGGGGCTGGCCAGCCTTCACCAAACGCCCTTGAAGTCTAGCTCAGCTGGGCCGCAGCGTGGCCTGGCCAACCTCAGGTGAAGAGCGTGGAGGGGACGTCAGGGAGGACGCACAAGGCTAAATGCAAATGAAGCCGCCCGCGGCCGCGGGGCWGCCGGCGTGGGCCTTCGCACGGCTCCCGCTGCGGGAATATTCAAACGCTGCTGGGTGTGTAAAACCCTGCGTCTCCCTTTTCCTCTCCCTTAACGTATCTCGTAGGAGAAGCAGTTTTGCGGGGGGGTGTCTCGGCACGTGCCGCCGCTCCCCGTGTTTCGGGGCCACTTCAGCGCCGATAACGGCTTTGCGCGGCGTCGCCGCCTCGACCTTTACCAGCCTGCGGCCGTGAYGGGCTCCGGGGCCGCTTACGCGCCGCAGGCTGGGGATGTTTGTCCGCGCGCTCGGGGGGCTTTAAGGCCGACGGGAGCCGTCCGCCCGTCCTGAGCGACCTCGGRGCCCAGCCACCATCGCGCGGTTCTCCCGGCCGGCCGCGGCAGCGCGGATGAAGCTGGCTTGCGTCCGGGCCGGCGCGCGGGGCGGGAGCGCCGGGCGGGCTGGAGCCAGGCCCCGCCGGGAGGCCGCCGCCGCCGGGGAGAAGGAAGTGCCGCCACGGGCCACTCCTCCTTGCCATTTCCTCTCGGCGCCGGGGTTTACACGAGCGCGAGCGTGGTAGCGGGACAGCCGGCCGGTCCCCGGCGGAGGCTCCGCTCGGCTCTGCTCGGCGCGAGGAGAAGGTGCCCACGGCCCAGCCCGGCCAGGAGGACGAGGAGGACGAGGAGGACGCTCCTGGTAACTGCGCTCGGGCTCCGCTCGGTCGCCTGCCTCTCGCCGGCTGCCCCCCGCCCCAAACCACGGAGCTTTGCTTCTGCCGAAACGCGGCTCGGCCTCGTGCCCGCTGTGGGCCCCGGCCTGGCCCTTCTGGAGCCGCTTCCTCGCCGCCGCGAAGGCGCCCGCGGGGGTCGCTCCGGGGAAGGCCCTGCGGGGGCCCGGCACTGCCAGCCTTCAGGATGCTGCCGGCTCTTCCCCCACTTGCTAGCGCTTCCCCGAAATCGCCGACCTCCGAGTCGCGTGAGGGCCCCACTGCCGTCCCGCCTTGCTCATCCCTCGCCTCTGCCGCTTTCCACAGCCATCTCGTCCCCGCCACGCGGCTGCCGTCCCACAGCGAGGCCCCGGCGGCCCTCTCCCACCCGCGGTGGTCTCCGTTCCCACCGCTCTCTCCCTTCGCTTCCCCCCCCCTTGCTACGGGTCCCGAGGCCCAGCGCGGAATTTGTGCCGAAAGCGGGTCTGGCGGGCGTTTGGACGGAAAGCAGGCTTTCGCGGTCGGTCGCTTGTGGGTTTTGGTGTCACCTGTGCTCCCCCCCCTCGCGCCGTGCTTTCAGTGAACGGAAACACCTGCGCACCCCAAACTTCCCCCGGGGCAAACACYGCAAAACCTCCAGGTGTTTTGGAGAAGATGTGCTTGTTTGCCAGCTGGAGAGCCCCCGCGGATCTGTAATTCGGAGGTTTCCCGGCGTGGGTTGGTCCGGGAGCCGCGTGCTTGCTCGCCCTGGGCAGCCCGGCCCCGCGGCTAGCGGGCGTTGCGGGAGGTCGTGCAGTGGCAGCGGGCGCCTGCCACTTTGCCGGCGCTCGGGATGATATCGGGCTGTCCCGAGATCCGGTGTTTCCACTCGCTTCAGCTGCAGCGTTTTGGATCTGCTTCCCCTAGCTGGAAGAACGGTTTTGCTTAGCTTTTCCCCCTAGAAATGTTCAGTTTTAGACAGAGGGCTTCGGCTGTCAGCCCTTGGATTTTTCAAGCATCTCCCTTCCCAGTAGCTTTACTAATCGCCTTTTTCCCCCTTGAGGGGCTCTAAAAATTGCAGTTTTAGATGCAATTCCCTCCTTTCTGATGCCATCCTCAGAAAACGCATTGTTTCGGTGTCTGTAAGCTTAATTAACGTGATGGTAACGAAGGGAGAGGCGTGCCGCAGCCAGCACACATGCCTCCCAGCTCTGAGCTTGCCTCCKTGCTGGCATGCAACCCCGAACCACGGGTCTGCGGCCAAACTTTCCGTCTTCCCTCCCATCAGGCCTGAGCRATGCAGGCAGTGCTCGAGCTGAGCAACCCCTTCCCTTGCACCCCGCAGGAAAGGCAGCTTGGAAAGGAGCTCAGCTATATGTAAAGTCAGCACAGGGTTGCCCTTAAAAGCAGATGGTGCCTCAGCAGGGCAGTTGTGGTCCATGTGGCGTGGTGGGGCTTGGTCTTGGGACAGGACCTGCTTCGAGTGGATGAGTGCTCACGTGTTGGACCCATGTCACGTAAGCAGGATACTTCTACCTGTGAATGCAGCCTGCTGGAAGGCAGTTTTTGGAGGTCGGAAGCGGGTAAAGCCGTGCCGCGCGCAGCATCTGCCTGCAGGCTCTTTCTCGGCCGCCCGCGCTGTGCTGCTCCGGGGTTGGTGGCCTCAGTCCGCCCCATCACCCGGCCAGCGGAGCAGGGGRACGTGGGACCCGCGTCCCAGCTCCCGCCCCGGGCAGATGCGTGTGTCTCCGTCTGCCTACACAGGACCATTTGTTGTGGAAACTTTGTTTTGGCAGGAGTAGGGTGACACATAAATACAAATGCTAAGAGAAAACTTAAAGGAGGAAATCTGAATGCTCTCTCAGGGCCATTTTCAAGAGCTAAGTGCAAGTTTTCCTGCAGTATGTTTAAACTAGTCCTAGAGAAGTGACTAATGATGTTTACAAGAGCACTTGTGAAGCTGAGGACCGAATTTCTACTGCTTTTCCTCGCTGCGTTCCCCAGACATCCATAGCGGTGCTGAAACTGCAGCTTCCCAGGGCTGGCGTTGCCTCTCGGGCCACCCGCTCYGCTTCACTCAGCGGCCGCCACCATCTTCGTCCCTCTTCAGGCATCGTGCAAGTAARGGCTGCTCTTACAAAATAATTCAGGTCCTGAGTAAATACCGCCGGGCTTTAGGAACTGACTCACGGCATTAATAGGATTATTACATGCATGACTGGACATATTTATTTACCTGTTGTTGGAGACAGGATTAGATCCCTCCCCTCAGCTTCCCTTCTCTTTGGCTCGGAGGGATCGGCATCCTGCTCTGGGAGCCTGGGCCCGGGGCACCTCCTAGCTAATGAGAGCTCGGTCCGCTCCGTTTTCCCTTGCACGGAGCCCGGGCTCCTCACACGGACACTGATGGTGGTGGGAAAGGGGGCTCGGGGACCACAGACGGTATTAGACTGCTTCCTGCATCCTCCAGGCCAGAGAGCAGCAGCTGGGCAGTGCATTAAGTTGCACAACGGCATCCGCAGGGAAGTATTTGCGCTCACTCATTTTTTCCTGCCAGCAACAACCCCGTCCCATAAAATTCCATCACTTCCCCTTAACGTTTCCTCAGGCCTGTCTGAACCTGTGTTGTTTTTGGCCTGGAAAAGGTTAACCATGTGTTTCGACAGAAGCTGCGTGTTATGCTCCAGATGTCGAGCCGGTCCCCAGGCAAAACCCAGCGATCCCACTGCCCGGGGACGACAGCCCACCCCAGCCCACGGCTCGCGTGCCCACGGCCCCAGGGGCTGCTCCCCGAGAGCCCCGCAGGTAGCAACGAGGTCATCCGGATAGTCCGGCCCGAGCTTTCGGGAAAGACCTCCAGTTGGTTGCCTTCACGTATCTGCGGAGCAYGAACAAGGCGAAACTTGTGAGCTGGGGAAGAGGCAAGTGTGAAACCCCACACTGTCGGGGGGGGAGCCGGGGGGTCCCACGCCGGCCTCCCTGGTGGCGGTGGCCTCCATCCCGCCTGCCCCACGCCCTCTCCAGAGCTGCTTGAAGGAATCCCGTCCGGCTGGTTCTGCTCCGGGCAAGGCTGAATCCTGCGCCGCGGTCCTTGGCATTGCTCACACGGCAATTAGCGCTCGGGGAGTCATTCGCCTCGGCCAGGTTTCCGCGCGGGCAAACGGGAGCTGAAGGATTTCACGCCGCGGCTCAGTGCGCCTGAACGTTTTGCAGCTTGGAGGCTCTGGAAAAGAGCCAAGACGGAGCGAGGCGGCGGCTGGGAGCTTCTCCCAGCRCCGGGGACTCTACGTGCCTTTCCACCAGGCGCCCTCTCAGTGCCTTGTGTTGACRGGCAGACTCGTGAGTCAGGCCCCCGGTGGGGGAAGTAAAACCCTCGCCTGAGCAAGAAATCTAGTGCCGGGCAGGTTAGCCACTTCCTGCTGTGCCAAAACGAGTTAATAAAAACCCTTCCGGGACCTCCTCCTCCTCCTCCCCGGAGACTCAGGGCTTTCGGCAAAACCTGGGGTCGCTTTCCCGGGTGGTTGATGAAAGCGGCTTTCATTGCACTGCCTGCCCTGCTGCCCGGTTCCTGCTCTTGGGCTTGGCAACGTCACCGCAATTAACCGTCCCCTTGCGTCAGCACTTGTCGCGGCCGGAGGTGGCGGGGAAATGCCCTCCCACCGTGACACAGCTCTGCTGTCACAGTCTCCGTGCCAGGCAGGGGACAGAGCTGTCAGCAGCAGCGTTTTGGCATGTGGAAACGGCTGCGTGTGGGGTTCTGCGCTGCTYGGCTGGGACCCACTGGGGCTTGTCCTGGCCTGGAGACGTGCTGTCTCCTATGGGGCTTCCCTGCCAGGTTTGTTCCTCCTGTCATCACGTCCTGCCGCTGGAGTCTGTCCTCTCCTCTTCCTCCTTGTTCACAGACCGAGGTTTGTCCATGCCTTTCCCCCCACAGCTGGCTCTTCCCTGGGATGCTCGTGTCCCCACACTTTCCTCCGTGGCCTTGCTCCAGCAATGCGGGAAGCAGACAGAGTCAGGAAGACCTTTGCTGCCGCATGTGCCAGGGCATCTTGTGTGGCTGGGTGGTCAGGGGGCTCGAGCAGGCATGTAGGCACGAGGGGCAGGGAAGGACCGCAGGGGTCGGGGCCCTGGCCAGGGGAGCCGGTGCTGCCGTGGGGCTCCTTGACCCAGAGGGATGCGCTGCCTGGCAGGTTTGGGCACAACCCATCTGTTCTCCACAACTGGTCCAACTCCTGCCTCATCCTGGAAGCGCTGCCCTCCCCAGCCAGCCTGCTGCTCCGGCTGGTGGTGACAGGAGCTCCAGCCCTGGTAGTGAGATGTGGGGAGCTCTGGGCCAAGGCAGGGCTGAGTGGTCGCTCTTACTGCTGAGTCCTTGCTGCCTAGCCGCTGCCTTCACCTCCCCTCCGGCAGCGACTGGCACGGGCTGGGGCTGCCTGGCATACCCGTCTGCACAGCCGGGCTACTTGCCCAGCCCAGGAAAAATTGCCCCCAAGGACATACCATGCCATGATAATCCATACGTGTATTCTCTACTGGCCATATTCTTGAAGGAATGAGTTTTTCCGCAGCAACTTACTCCCGTGCACACATCCCCACCCCGGAAGGTCTCTCTTTATGGGTATAGGAGTGACTGTTTCCTTATGGGTGTGCATGTACATGCATGCRTGCGGATGCTGGTGCACAGGTGTGGTTTTGTGTGTTGCTTATATTTAGCAGACATGAGGAAGTAAGAATGGCAGTTCTGGTTCAGACCAAGGGCCCATCTACCTGGTGTCCTGCCTCTTGCAGGACTGGGCTTGGTTGCCTAGAGAGCAAGCAGAGGACAAGYGTGTAGGATACTTCCCCAAGTTGCCTAGAGATGGCAGGAGCCTGACGTGGTTTGTCTGTTTGGTAACCTCCAATACTTCCCTCCCCAAATGCTCGCCCAGTCTCCCCTTGRATCAGTGCAGACTCTTTGAATTCACGGCAGCCCCAGGCAGGCAGGTCTGCAGATTATCTACCATCCTGTTAAAAAAAAATAAAAATCCTTATTTTTGGTTTGTGCCTTGCTTCACTTGATGGTCTGGCTCTTGTATTAGAAAAGGAAAAACGCTCAATCCCTGCTCACCACTTATAATTTTGTAGATTTGTTGTATCTTCTTCTGCCACCTCTTCCCTGCTGAAGGCTCTTGGTTGCTCAGTCGTTCTTTGCCTGGAGGCCGGTCCCTAGCGTTTGTCCTCCAACGCTGTTCTCAGCACCTTTTCTAGTTCTGCTTTCACCTTACTCATATGAGGACTGAAAACTGCACACRCAAGTCAGTATTTGGGCAAACCAGGGGTTTATGTAGTGGCATAATAGTGTTTTCCACTTCATTTTCTATTCTGTTCCTAATCTCTCCTAACATAGGTTTTGCTTTTTTGATTGCTGCTGAGGGCTGAGCTGGTATGTTCATGGCAGTATATACCATATCCCCTGGCTCTTGCTCTGGGGGAGAGCCAGCTTTGAGCCTTCCTTCTGCATGTGGAACCAGGGTTGTCTTTTCTCATATGCATCACTTCATTTATTTACACTGAATTTCATCTGTCATCGCATTCCCAGTCCCTGATATTCATATGCCCCCTCCTGCATTTGTTCGCAGTCTGCCCTTGCTCTTCCTGGCCTGAATAGCTTCATATCAACAACAAATTTGTCTCATGCCACTGTTCAGCCCTTTCCCAGGTTCTTGCTGAATATGTTGACTGGTTTTGGTGTCACTGGGTAGTTTTGGGGTGGATGCCAGGGCACCAGGGGGCTGATAAGCCTTGAGGGCCCCATCACAGTTCTCCTGGTGTTTTTTGAGCAAGTCAGCCAAGTCCAGGGTTTGAAACATGCAGCACCTGTGACGGGAGCTAGCATTTCAATTTCACCCATTTACCCCATGCCAGTCCCAGGAACTTTTGCGTGCTTAAAATATCTTCTAAAAAGTTAGCTTTGRTCTGAAGGTCTCTGCCTTGGATGATCACTACAGATAATCCTTCTGTCTATTAGAAAGGTGGCATATCTTTCTAATTTGGCTGCAGTTTCCAACCATGATTTGTTTCAGCCTTTCTTTGCTAAAGGTTAAGTAGCCTGGTCCTTATACCCTGTGATCAGTTACTTCCTGATCTTACAAGGATTTATTTCACATTATCCTTTTTTGTTTGTTTTCAGAGAGAAGACAATGTGAATGGGCTATAAGAACCAAACGAGATGGATGGAGAGCTGCCCTGTGCTGAGGTGGATGGAGAACTGCCCTCTGCCATAGAGGATGCGGGAGGAGAGGTGGCCTGTGCCAAGAGCGATGCAGGAGGAGAGGTGCCCAGTGCTGAGAGCAAGGCAAAAGGGGAGGTGCCCGGTGCTGAGAGCTGTGGGAAAGGAGAGGTGCCCRGTGCTGAGAGTGACGCAAAAGGAAAGGTCCCTTGTGCTGAGAGTGACGGGGAAGAAGAGACACCCAGTACTGAGAGCGATACTGAAGGAGAGACACCCAGTGCTGAGAGCGATGCAAAAGAAGAGGCACCTTGTGCTGAGATCTCTGATGTTCCAAAGAAAATCTCTTCTATTTCTTCTCCCTTGCGGGCGATCATCCGCCTTCGACGACAATTCCGGATGCAAAAGAAAAGTCGTCTGCRTTTAGAGCTCCCTAGAGAAAAATCTTCAGAGCTGGTCCAAACGAAGCTGCTTCAAAGGCAGATTTCCCTGAACCGAACTAGCCTGTATGGCTCTTCTATGTCCTTCTTTAATCAGAGCAGCTTTGAAAATTCGCAATACTTCACCTTTGACACATCTGTGGACCATTATGCTATGAGTAAATGCAGGCGGAAGAAGAAACGTAGGAAGTCTAGGATAGTCCTGTATCCAGATAAAACAAAAAAATATCTTCCAACAGAGGAGAAGAGCAATGCAAAACGCTGCCTTCTCTTGCTGATTGTCATTATCTTCTTCCAGATTCTAAATGCTATTGAGAACCTGGATGATAACCTCCAAAAATATGACCTAGATGGTTTGGAGAAAACGATGCACCGGGAAGTATTTGGACAGAACATTGCTGTAGAAAGTATTATGGAATTGCTGAAAGACTATCTGGCTACTCACATACACAACAAGCCTCTGGTAATCTCTTTAAATGGTCCAGTAGGAGTCGGGAAGAGCCACGTTGGCTGGCTGTTGGCCAAACATTTTCGTTCTGTTATGGACAATGACTTTGTGCTTCAGTACTTTGTGATGCATCACTGTCCAAATGGGGTAAATGATTTTACTTGCCAAATAGATTTGTCTAAGAAGATTTCTGACATGGTTACAAGAGCTGAAATAGAAGAGAAGATACCATTGTTTATTCTGGATGAGGTTGAACTCATGTCTCCAGTCCTGCTGGATACTCTCAGCCGATTCTTCGAACCCAATCAAACCAATGAGTTCCTCAATGCCATCTACATTTTAATAAGCAACATAGGAGGTAATGAAATAACAAAGTTTGTTATCCAGAATGCATCCACTGAGCTTCTGCGTCAGCAAAGGGGAATTGAAGAATTGCTGAACATCATCCAGCCTTTACTGATCCATGTGCACCCTCTCTGGAGGTCTGCGGCCATCGTCCCATTTGTTCTTCTGGAGAAGAGTCACGTCATAAACTGCTTCCTAGAGGAGATGAGGAGGGAAGGGCTGTACCCTGACCAGAACCATATTGAAAATTTAGCCAGTCAGCTCAGTTACTACACTACGGGGGACAAGCAGTACTCCAGAACGGGCTGCAAGCAGGTTGTGGCCAAAGTCAATTTACTGTAGTGGTTTACTGCAGAGACCAAATCCTGCTCTCAGGATTAGCAGAATTCTGGTCTTAGAGAGGAGTACATTATAGCAGACTATGGTCGTGGTGTCCTTTCTCAGGCCAGCTCTGATTCCGTCCCAGTGGACACACTGTAAGAGCATTCGAGGTGATGAGTCATCCCAGACTCCTCTACTGTGTGAGCTCTGTTCTCCTYCAGATGCATCACTCGTTCCTAATGGTCTGTGAATGAGGCATGGTCAATGAAGCCCAAGCAACCTCCCATTAATTTGGGGGTGCTTTGTCTGTTCCTCACATGCTTGTTTGGGATATTTGCCATGAAGGATTTGTGAGATGAGAGCAGATGCTGTGGGATAATATAAACAGAAGGAGGAAATAGTAACGCATTTGGGTTTAGTGTCTCAGCAGTACACAGAGCCTTGTATCCTTCCTTCTGTGGCCTCACCATCTTCACCCTTTTACTTTTGTTGGTCCTGGCTGGTCTTGTGCAAGGTGGGTGGTTCTGCAGAGCAGAGGCAATGCTGACAGCCAAGGGGACATCTGGGAGATCTGGAAGAATCTGTGGCTCTTTTGTCACCCAAATGCCCTGGCAGTCAGTGCTCTGCATTCTCCAGTTCCTATGTGACCACATTGTTGTGAAACTCTTTTGTGTCCTTGGATTAATTCCTAAATTGTAGTTCTTCTGAGCTCATATCTTAGCTCACCTTTGGCACCTCCAGCGAGATCCCTACTGTGCAAGTTTGTTTGGGCTTGCCTTGAGAACTGCTCAGGTGTGCCAGCTAGTGTACAAATAACTGCCGGATTGTTTAGGGTCTGGTGGTGGCAACTTGTCCTAAGAGCTCTTCTGCTTTTTGCTTCTGGGTACACTTCACCACATTCATTACCTAGAAAGCCCAAAATAGCAACTGACAGATAACAAGCAATACACACTGGAAAAGACAATTTGGGCTGTCTGTGCCAAGTACAGCACGAATCCTGGGCTTATTCCCAGTCCTGCAAGGCCGAAAAAGGTTCTTTACCATCAAGACCCAGGGGAGAGCATGTTGCCTGGAAGCACCTTTGAAAAAGCACGTGCCCTTGTTTTGAGCAGGCAAACTGAGCAGTTATTTATGACATTGCTTTTTCAGGTTTTGTTTTTGTGCCTAGATCCCCTTCTACAATTTGCTGTGAACTACCATATACATGAATCCTGTGGATGTTTGCACTGGTTGTTTGATTTGCCTCTTTCTAATAATGAGTCTCCAAAGACTTCCATCACAAAATTCTGCTTCCAGAGCTATTGTGAGGAATAAATCCACAAATTAAATCTTTCAAAGTACATTTCTTCCATTTGACTGAAATGTGGTTTTCCTCCCAAATTTCTCTTCCAGACTGATGCAGCTGTGCATCTTGGGGTGGGAGCAAGGGCTAGAGCTTTGCTGCGTGTTTCTTTCAGACCACATCAATGTAGTGTGGGCACAGCATGGAGAGCAGAGCCCTTTGCCCGTTCAGACACTTCATACTCCCCCACCTTAAACACCTCCCTGTGAACTCGCTGAGGGAATGTCAGGAAGGGAATTATCCTTATTTTTCCCTAAGCCCCATTTTCTGGAGATAAGCTTGCTAAGAAATCGCACTATAATACAAGCTTGCCTAAGTGAAATCTGTATTTGCTGAGGAGGCCAGAGGTCCTGAGTGTGTTCCCTATCAGTGAGAGCACTACAGCATTTTCAAAGATCCCATCGGAAAGGCAAAGCGATCCCTTAGCCAGTCGGATCCCTGTCYGGGAATGGGGCATGTTGAAGAGCTCATTGGTAGCTCATCGGGGTATGACGATGGCAAGCAGAGGCACGGGAGAGGAGGGCCAGATCCAAAAAAATGTGCAGTGTGGCACTGCTGAAAGCCAGCTGCCCACGCTGCCTGTGTCTGGGACTGAAAATGCTGTCAGAGGCGTTACACAAGCTCAGCGCGTGTCTGTAACACAGGGGCCCTCGGGGTCCCGCCGAAGCAGGCATGCTGGGCTGCAGATGGCTTTTGGTCACAGGTGTCAGGACAGGCAGTGACGCTGACAGCAGTGCTACAGATGCAGAAAGGGCATTTCAGGGTTTGGCAAGCAACCATGGGTCTGCGGGGATCTTGGCTGCCTGAGGCTTGYGAGGTTGCCAGGAGTAACTCCGTACTGGGGTAATGTGGATCCCGAATGCAGCATGGTACTTCAGCCAAATGATTTTTTGCAGTTACGTTAGGGGAAACACGGAGTGATTCCAAATACGTGTATAGTGAGGATGAGGTAACAGCTACTCTGCTAATGATGGCGAGAGAATGAAAATGATGGAAGAGGATAAAAATAAATATGAAATAACTGTGTCTATCTCGCAGAGCATGCAAACGCTGCGCTGGGGGGACCCAGCAGCAGGAGCAGGAGGTGGCCAGCAGGATGCTGTGTTGGGACACTGGGGCAATGTCTAGAGCTGCTGGCAGCCCTGGTGACTCCCGGCCGGGTGGCGTGAGCCGCCCTGGCAGGCGGCGTGAGCCACGGAGCTGGTGCGAGGGCAGAGCGAGGCCCCGCGGAGGCAGGAGGGGCAGCAGCCTGGGGCCGTGCGCGTGTGAGCAAACTGGCTGGGGTGGTTTTGCCCATGACATGCCCCAGAGTGGGCATGCAGCCGGCGTGGTGCTAGCCCTGCCACGGACCCACCCCCGGCTGCCCTGCTTCCCATCCCTCCTTCATCGGGCTGTGATCCTTGCTCCTCCCGGTGCCGGCGATGGCCCCTCAGGTCTTTGAGTCACGAGCTCTGCCCCACAGCTAAGCCATCGCCGCACCTCGCGCCCACACGCTGGGTGAAACCGCTCCCATCCCGCTCCCCCCCCGGGGCTGTGGGGCTGGGCCCCATGCTCGTCTCACCCACATCAAGAGACYGTGCTGAGGGGGGACAGCATGGGGGGGGGGCGGGGCTCATTCCCAAGGCCAAACATGGATCCCCAAGGCCTGGATAAGGAGTGAGGCAAAGCTGCTCCTTGCGACAAGGCTGGAGGCCAGCAGGTTTCTCTGGCTGAGCCGTGAGACCTTGGCTGCCCTGAGCTCTGCGACACAGCTCCAGAGCCCACCATGGAGGGACCGCCGGAGCCACTCTGGCATCCCGTGCCCATGGCGCAGAGGAGCCCAGCCCATGAGCTGCGCGGCAAGGCCCTACCCCGGCAGCTGCTTGCCGAGCTCTCCACCAAGCTCGTGGGCTAGGAGCCGCTGGGGTGGGCTGGGCACGCACCTGGCCACGGGTCCCAGGACACCCCTGTGCACCAGGGACACGGCTGCCTCCTTCGCCCAGGGCGGGGGCCCGTGGGAGCACAGCCTGGGCTTCGTTTTCCTGTGTTTCTCYGTGAACGTTGCTCAGGTCCTAGCCTGCACACGCACGCCTTCTGACTGGGCTCTGGCTAATTTCAGCTAGCTCCAGGAGAAAAAGTTTGTAGTTAAATGCTCCTGAAAAGGAGCCAAGCTGAGCTGGCTCCATTAATCCAAGCAAACCTGTCTAAAACAGTTTCCAGAGGTGGGTGCTGGCTGACTTGGGCAAGCCTGGCCATACGGCCAAAAGTCCTGCCTGGGCTTGCTTTCTTTCATGGGAAGATGGAAGCTCCGGTGGTGGCACAAGGCACCAGACCAGGGCTGCTCTCCATTACGCACTGCAATATCATGCAGGCTTTGCTGGGTGCTGGTCTCCRAGAGCTCCTGCATGCTGCCTGGCTGCTCCTACTGCTGTCCACATGTCCCTGGGGCACAGTCTCTRCACACACTATTAGCAAGAAGCTGATTCTTCATCAGAGAAGGGAAAGCTAAYGGTGACCCCTAGAATGTTAAGTGCTTCATTGCTTTTTTCCCTTTAGTCTTCACTAAACAGATTAGCAATTTTAACACCAGTGACAGCAGGGGAAGAACATGGGTTGCAACAGGGGAGACCAAATCAAGGACAGCTCAGGTGAGTCAGAGCTTTTCCAATAGCTGGTGAATGACGAAATTCATCTGAGAGTGCAGCAGAAATGGTCTGCATCCGGCTCACAGCTGGCAACAGCCTTTGAGCCTGCACAGAGATGGGGCAAGACTCTGAAAAGCTGAGGGAAGACAAACAGCACCTCTCCTCGGAAAGGGGAGGTGGGCACAGGGAAATACAGACCTTACATTCCCGGGGAAATACAGGAGCAAATATRTCACCTGTGGGCATGTAGAAGAGAAGGGAGAAATAACATCCAGCATCATTTTCGAAGTTTAGTTGTGTCCATAGAGTCTAATTTCCTCCTTTGCCAGGATAACAAGTTCTTCAAAGAATGGCTCTTAACTGTTGGTGATCAGTCTGTAGGGATGAACTGGGAGGACTTTTACAGGGGTCTGACCCTGGAGAGATACTATTCAATGTTTTCRTGAATGATGGGGAGGATGGAGCTGGCAGCTGACCTACCTATTGAATTTGGAGGTGATGGCAAGCTGGGGGGCTTKCAAGTGTCTCAGAAGACAGGCTTAGAGTTTAAAGTGCTCTGTAAAAATTAGAGAAAAGGTCTGAAAGAAGGTGCTGCTGAGGAGGGTGCAAGTGCAAAGTGCAGTGCTCAGGCTGGAGTGAGCAAATGCACATTCCAGGACGGGGAGCAAAGGGCTGGAAGGAGAACAGGCCTGGGGAGATGGCAGATCTCCCGCGCCACACGAGGAATAATATCACGGGACTGAGAGAAAGGCAAACGTGCCATTAAAATGTATAAATAGGTGTGTTGCATATACAAAGAATGAAGTAATGCGCGAGCAGTGCCTCGCTGGAGCGCTGTGGCCATATTTGGGCACTCTGCTGGGGAGGGAGCCCTCGGTGCCGAGCTGCGGGAGCCGTCCCGCCTGCAAGAAGAGAGCTCCGAGCAGAGGAAGAAGGCGGGTTTGTGCAGCCTGGGGAAAAGTTTCAGGTGAAACATGATAAGAGATTTCAAATATGGAAAAGACTAGTAGGAGGGAGAAAGCGGTGCTCAGTTTGCTGGGCAGGGCACGGAGTCRATTCCAGCAAGTGAGATTTAGGTTAAACTTTAGGAAACCGTTGTAGGTGTAGCAGTGAAGCACTAGACCAGACTGAGTAGAGCGGCTGCAGAATTGCCCTGCTGAACCTAGGGACACAGGAGAGTGGTCTAGCCAGAGCCATGGGCTTGGCCTCGGTGGCCTGCCAAGCTGCCCTCCTGCCCATCTTCTGTGACCCCTTGGTGCCTGTCAACAGCTCAGCTGTAATTTTCTCCTGCCCAGCACACAACTGGTCTTCTTTGCAGTGCTTAATCTACGTACTGAGATCACGCCAATTTAACATTACCCTTCTGTAAGAAAAGTTAGTCAAATGTCTCACGACATAACCTCTCTCCCTGGCGGGCATCAGCACAGCTGTAGAGCATGAGTCTGGTTTGGAAACACCTCAAATGAAGCGATTTGCCAGATGTTTTGCTGCCCCTCTGCAATTATCTTTGTCAGCCAGTTCCCTTTCAAACACTTACCAGGCAAGGACATGCCCCAGACCCCTCCCCTGATCTAATTCTGCCTCAGGATCTCTGTGCTGGGTCAAGATTGAGTAAAATTTATCTAATTCTATTACCTAATATTAGGCATCTGCATAGTCCCACTTAGCAAAGTGCTGAGATGCAGCTTCCCAGGACTATGGGAGCTGGGCTGCRTCATGGATTTTGTCTCTGTTATTAAAATGCCTGGATTTAGGTGCAAAGTTTCAAGCACCTGCATCTGTAAATTGTGTGCCTGGGTAAGCGCAGTTGTAATTACTCAGCAAGTAATTCCCAGAACAGGTTGATTTCCAAAGTGGGATGAACTAGAAGGAAAGGGAATCAGTCAGCATTAAAACTAGCCATATGATTAACCCTTTGGCATACTCTAATCCAGAACCCTGTTCACTTCCCCTTGACATTTTTCTGTTATCAATTCTGTTTTTTATTAGTTATTAGATATGATATTGGAGTCTACACCTAGAGCTACATCAAAGGATTTGTGGCTATCTCCAGGAAACACTTGTGGAAGGGGCAGGTTTCCCACACCTTGGCTTGATACTTTCTTGCTACAGCTATGGGGCCACAGAGGCCTTCAGGTTGCCGTGCCCAGACAGAGCTCTGCAGCGYGGGACTCAGGATCTGCTTCTGCTCCTTATCTGACATGGGGCTTATTGCAGAGATGCACTCAGGCRCCATCCAGATTTTTCAGTGGATGCTATTTTGAGTTTACTGAGTTTCCCAGGCTGTTTTATCACCCAGTCCCTCAGGCTGGGATTCAGCTATGCTAATTTAGACATCCTGAGGAAGTCTGACTAAGTCTGCCTGGGATTCCCCCAGCCCAGTGCCCTGGGCAGAGCCTGCCAGGGAGCCAGGCATGGGGAAACACCACCTGGAAACCCTTCTCCGTGCCTTGGCCTATGCTCTGGCTCCCGCAGGAGGATTGGTGCCTTGCAGTCCCCAGAGCCATGCGAAGCCTGTGCAGCTCCCTGGGACAGGTTTGACTCTCTGCACAGCCCAGTGTCATCCTCTCTGATATGCCTGGAAGCAGCTGTGAAACCTTGGTAGTGTGTGGCTGGACTGCCCAGGGGTGTCCCCTTTTCCCACCTCTTCCTCCCTCTTTCTTGCTCAGTGACCTGTGAAAAGCACTCCGTGGCAGTGGAGACACTTGGCCAACCTTGGATCTCTTGGACCTTGAAATTCTCCAAACTTCCACTGCAGCAGRGTCTTTGAAACCTCCTACTCTGAAGAAAGAGGCAAGCAGAGGCAAGGATACACCTACAGCTCTTCCTCACCAGTAAATCTGAGCTGGCTTCCAACTTCAAACCTTCTGCGATTCTGTGATTCTGCAGGACCCCAGGTTATTCCAGCCCACTGCAGCTCTCTGTACTCCTCAGTGCAACAGCTTCAGCTGTCAGCATGCTGCTGATGGCATTTCTAAGGAAGCCACCACCRCTACATCCCACCCCCAAGCACCCTGCTCTGAAACCTTATGGCTGTCTTCACCCAGCAGCCTTCATTGGAGCTGCTGAGAGAGGACCCAGCATCTGAGGAGTGCCAYGAGGTTGTCATGCTTTTATAGCATCTTCCTAGGTGCAGCTCAGGACTGGGGAAGCTGGAGACCTGGGTCCATCCAGATGATGCTCCCTGCTGGAGCTTTACGCCAGGGATATGCCTGGAGGGACCGATCCCAGCCAGGGTAGTTTTGTTGCCCTTCTCAGCATTCATGCTGGAAAACAGGGATGATTTTGCTTGTGTTACACACTGCCGTCATGCTCTTCCCACCCCTGGCTCCCAGCCTCACTGCTCCAGCCTGGGATGTCTCACCAGCTCTGCATGGTTTTTGGCTCCTTTAGCTTTTGGTGTCAGCACCAGCTACCCCCCCCCAGCTTCCCCAAAGTGGCATAAAGGACTCAGTCTGCGGAGAGCCCCTCCTTTACTGGACCCCTGCACAGCACAGCTCTTTCTTTGGGTTAGGTCTTGATCATTTTTACTTCGGTGAGATGTGTGCAAAATGGGTATTTGTGTGGCCAACAAGTGATATATGAAAGAAAAGGTAAAGCATTAACTGCAACTGAAACCTCTGTTTACACCTCTACATTTTCCCCTCTCCTGCTCCTATAATGCGCTGTGTTATCCACCTTCACTCAAATCAGACACATGTGGTGTCCTGCCTGTTCTTACAAGGAAAAAAATTTCAAAATCCTGGAGAAAGATACTCCTGCAATGCATGATTTTCCCCTTAAACTCCCTGAGCAAATTGACAACAAGAGCTGTGTGTGGATATGAAAGGAGCTGAAGATGCAGCTTTCCRAAATCAGGAAACGCTGGCACCGCGTTCCCACATAGCCCTCCCTGGCTTCCAGATTTTCTCAACATGGTCCTCAGTTTCCTGGTAAATTTTTGGAGGCTGTAGCCAAAGGAGCATGGTCTGGCAGGTATGTACCCCTGTTAACCAGCACTAGCTGGCATTACCATCGCATACTGTTTCTGATGTATCACAGGAAACCACCTAGCTCTTCCTGAGCTGATTTCATATATTCTCCCCTGTAGGGTCAAGGTTTCTGGGTCGTGGACCATTTGTGGTTGCCACTCTCAAAGGGGGCCCCTCTCACTCCCACGAGTTCTTAGCCAAGCTGCTAAGAAATGGTTGCACCTCAGCTACAGAGAAGCACTTGCCAATGATTTGGTGACCGGCTCTCTTCAGACTGATAGATGGGACTGGGACTGTTTCTGCTCACCTGGTGGCAGGGAGGTCCTCAGAGCTGATGCTGAGCCAGTCTGGTGCCACGGATTCTCCATGACCAGTGTTTGCAGCATCTCAGGTGTGAGCCTGGCTTCCTGATGAGCCCCGTGCTGTGGGCGGGTACCACCGAGGTTCTGCCCGGTRCAAATGGGACCATGGTCCTGTCCTACCTATGGTCCCTCTCTGGGAACTGGCTGCTGCTAGGGCCTTAACACATCAGTTTTGAGCTTTTGCTTTGAGCAAAAGCTGGTACTTAGCTTCAAGGTTGTTGCTTATCTCTCCAACAAAAAAAAGCTTGTKTGCCTCAGACCTTGGGGTTTTTCCAACTATTTCAGATGATGTAATGAGAGTTTCTACCTCTCCCTGTAAACTTGTTTAGCATAAACAGCATTACAATTCTTGGATCTCTCAAGGTCAGACYCTGGTAGAGCACTTTGGAATGAGAAGACCCAGTGTCCTCAGCTTCATCAGTGCTGGGGCTCTGCCATCTTCAGCTGCAAAAACCTCTCTGCACCGATTCTGTTACTCACATGATGCATGCTGAGGCCCTTCAGACTGCACATTCATGCCAAAGGTCCAGCGCCTCCATCTCTGAATGCAGCTCACTAGGAGAACAGAGTGTCCTGATGCATTCAGGGATTWTTTTTTGGCTTTGAGGATCCATCGGGCCCTGTGAAATACAATGAAGGATTAGAGTGGGTTGATGAAATTCAATTCTTTGGGTCCAGTTCAACAAAATGTTTTTTCTCTCCTTGCACCTGGTGGGCAGGAAGATCTGCTTCTTGCAGTGCTGATTCATTGCTCTTATTTGAGGCGAATCCAGTGACCTGCTTTGACAAGCTCACCTGGGACTTACAAGTACATCCCTGTGTAGTCATAATAAGTTGATGGAYAATGATGATTGTCAATAAGAAAAGGATTTGTCCCTACAAGTAAAGACCCCCATTCCTGGGGCTCATTTTGAGGCTGGRTTGTTATTCATGCCCTAGAGCCAGATGCTGGATAGTGCTGGTGAGATGGATTAGATGCATTAGATACACAAGATGTGAAACTTCACTGAGATATCTTTGGATAGTTAACACAAGGCGATGCCATTGGTGCCAGAGCTGGAGCCAACTTCTGCTGGTGTCCAGCTGCCTAGATGTACTCCTGTCCATTGGGAGCTGCCCGTTATCTGCACTGAGACAGAAACAGCTTATATGATGGGACAGACCTGCAAGAAACTTGATTGATCTGTCTCTCTCCTTGGATATGAGCCTGGTTAAAATATAGAGCATGGTTGAACAGTAATACTGACTATTTGATTTTGGCCTTCCTCTAACATCCAACATTCCTTCAACATCCAGGTGCACCYGGCACCTCGTTTGGGCAGCTGCCTATGAGACTTTCCCCTCTGGCCTGAGCCAAGCCAGCCTGCAACCCATAGCCTSGGAGTGGGAGGATTCATTACTAATCCTTGACCTGACTCATTCACATGTTGGGACCAGAGTGGTTCCAAGGACAGACACCACAGGGCAAAGCAGCAGCACTCCTCACAGATTATTTTCATATTGYGTGTTTCTTTTAAACCACTTGCATGGTTTAGGCACTGTGTGATGATTTTGCAAGGATTTTGCACTGGTCGAGGGAGGCAGAGGTCTGGCAGGGAGTGCAGTTAGGATGCTGCCACTGAACACAGCTTTAGCTGTTGGAGTTAAGGGACGTGTCACCTCACTCCACTCTGATCGGCTTCCACAAGAGATGGTGGCTAAAGAGACTGCCTGAATCACTTACTTACATTTTAGGAGTTGCCTTGTCATGATTTGACTTTGCTGAGATAATGGTCAGGTGATTTTGGAAGCAGCAGTTTCTGTCCTCTGGCCCTCTGGAGCTAAGGTATTTTTGGGTTTTCATTAGAGATCCAGACCTGATTGACTGTCAAAGATATTTTGCAGGAGTCCATGTTTCATTCCCACCTGCTTGGCGCAGGTGTGAGTGCGTGAGGTACCCCACACTTACAAACAGGATGGAACGGCTAAATTTTCTAACTTCATGATAAAGACCCCAGGAAGAGCTGGAGAATTCTCCAGCAGGTTCTTGGGCACTCTGCCCTTTCAGGCTCTGTTTAGTCATTATAAAACACRAAGAGTTTGAACACAAGCGTTGTTTTTTCCTTTTCTGGGCATATCTGAGATTGAGCTTGCCAGAGCAAGTGCTGAGGAGGCTGTTTGCTGAGGCATAGTGCTGAGATTGCACAGGGTCATAACAGAAATGGGGGGAGTATCCCAAATCCAAGGCAAGAGATACTGGCAGAGGGGTTGGGAAGGCATGGGAGGAAGGTGAGAGTGTGCCTGTCCTCAGACTCAGCTTCTGTTCTCTAGAGCAGATACATGAACTTTAATGAAGGATGCACTGGCAAAAGCACTGAAATGTCTGGAAGCTAAGTCTTGTGACAAAGGGGAGCAGAACTGGGAAGGAGAAAATTTGGAACAGTTAGCAGCGAGTGCCCGTGGGCAGATACACTAGTGCCGGGGGTAGAGACATTCCAGAGCGGTTTGTGAGTCAGACGAGCTCCTCCCATGACAACTTCACTCATCAAAGTAAGTATTTATAGCGCAGGTAGGAGTAGGGAGAGAAATCAAAGAAGAGCTTTCCAAAAGACATATAAATCACTCCAGGAGTTCAGCTCTGGGGTTCTGCATTATTTGCTTGAACAAGAAAGAATAAAAGTGCAGTTGTTATTAGCAATATTTCTTAATATTATTTCATCAGTCTGCTTTTTGAATTAAAATCATCTTTGAGCAAAGAGACATTGCCATAGAATTCTCCCAGCTTTCAGAGCTATTCCTGCAGGCTGCTAAGGATATGCTGTCTTACACGGGAGAACATATTTTCTCCAGCACAGATCTGCTGAAAAACAATTCAGAAAGTCTGTCCAGACCGATGTTTGCTGTCAGAACTACTGGAAAACCTCCCGGCCTTCCAACAAAGCGGAGCAGGAAAGCCAGGAGGGTGCTGTACCCAGCCCGGGTGAGAAAATATTTGCCACGCCAGGAGAAAGACTTAGTCAAGCGGTGGCTGCTCTTCTTTGCTGGCATTATTCTCATGCAAGTCTTAACTGAGGATCTTGAGCAAGAGAGATTGGCTGGGGAGAAGGGCCTTAGACACCATCCATGCTGTGTGCCAGCATCACTGACGGCTGCACAGCTCAGGGCTGCAGCGAACAGCTCCAGAAGAGACGGCGCTGTTTCAGAGGTCCCAGTAATTATTTTCTCATCAGCTTACAGGTACCAGCCTCTCATGCAAACCATAGTAGATGTGCCACAACAAGCAAGGAGACAACTGCACGCCTTCTGCAGGCATTGCTTGACCAGTTTCTCCCATGCAGAGCACTAAACTGTGGGTGGAAAGCTGTCCTGCTCTTGGACATCAACTGCTGGAGCACCGTCAGCCACAGAGGCAGACTGTGAACTCCTGCACCCCTCAGTGGGGACAAGAGGACTCCAGATGGTGACATGAGGTCAGTGGTGGCCAGAAGAGGCATCCAAGAAAACCCAGGGCTGCAGCAAGAGCTGTGCAGTTTTAAATGCTGATTCATTTTGAGACTGCAATTTGAGATCAGGTTTTCAAGAGGACTGTAACAAAGGGCTGCAGGAATTAGATTTACACGTGTGTGTTGGGTTTGTACTGTGTTTACCTTCCTGTCATTGTTGTATAACTTCTTTTAGTGCCTCCATTTGCATGTTGTAATTTAGTGTCAGTTCTCACAAAGTAGAAGACAGTAGCTCAGCTCTCAAAGCAATGGGAGCTCAGAAATCCTGCATGCTGTTCTCCCTCTGTAACACTGTAGGAATAAAACTGCTAAGATCAAACTTTCACAGTGCGTTTTAACTGAGATTTTAAAATTAAGGTTCGCCACTGTACTGCACCCTGAATACTGCTGACCAACTTGGGGAAATAAAACTGTCCAACAAGCAAGAACAGTGGGGTCAGAGCCACAGCAGGACTCGGACACCGACATGCTGGAGCCCAGCACCAGGACAGGGTTCACAGATCCGGGTCAGGCACAACAGCTCTGATCAGGGATACGGGGTGCAACATGAACCACAGCACTGGAGTAAGATGTCCTCCTGGGAAAAAGTTGGGAGGTTCCTAAAGGAAAGCTTAAGACTTGCTGGAAAAAGAGGGCTGGTCAAGGGGGAGGTTGAACTAGAGATCTTCAGAGGTCCCTTCTAACCAACACTTCTAGGATTTCTATGTTTCTCAGGGGGTTGTTGGGAATTTAGCAGCGCCCTGGGGTTCTCTGTGTGAGATGTGGGATTTGCCACTGGTCCAGGGAAGCATGTCAACAGTTTTTTTGAGCAGAGCAAATGTGATGGTGCCTGAGGTCTACACAGCAGTGTGCAGAGCTGGGCTGTTGCCTCCCAGACAAGAGCATGCTTAGTGAGTCAGACATAAAGCAATCTGGCTCAGGACCTGCCTCCACTCCTTGTCCAGCTATGGGGTCTATTGCCTAAGAACCACTCAAAGCCCCTTGCTGGAAAYGCACAGTCCAGGATTTTCAGTGGGTGCTATTCTGAGTTTATTGACACTGAGTTTCCCAGGCTGCTTTATCACCCAGTCCCTCAGGCTAGGATTCAGCTACCCTAATTTAGGTATCCTGAGGAAGTCTGTACTGTCTGCCTTAGGATTTCCCCCATTCCAGTGCCCTGGGCAGAGCCTGCGGGGAAGCCCAGGCTTGGGGAAATGCCACCCAGAAACCCTTTTCCAAGCCATGGCCCATGCTCTGTGCTCAGGTATCAGGGTTCCCCTGATGAAGATCAGACCCAAAAGGCCATGCTACACCTTTGCAGTGCCCAGCTGTGCCCCTCTGGTCACTAGTCCAACCTCCCACTCTGCAGAACAACTTCAAAGCTTTATCGGGTTGCTCAGGGTCTTGTCAAGATGAACTTCTAAAATGTCCAAGGATGGAGACTCTACCACCTCTGTGGGCAACCTGTTCCAGTTGCCCAGGTCTTAATTCAAGTCTTTTACACACCATGTCATCACAGACAGCTGGTGTTACTCAGCTGTTCACCAAGCAACTTGTCTCAAAAAGCACATTTTTTTTCATGGCAAGAGCAATGAGGTGATATTTAGTTCCTCAGACCCTCCTAAGAGCAGAACTCAAATGTTTTGCAATGACCCAGAACACGTGACCTAGGAATAGAAAGGAAGCCAGATCGCACACTCAGTGATTTCAGAAGAGCTATGGAAAAATCAAGCACAGCACTGCAGGCCAAAACGGAGAAGAGCAGGGTGCTGCAGCGTGGCAATTACAAATTGCCTTTTTTATCTTGAAATAAATGTAGCTGAAAAAGCTGAATCACAAACAAAATTTGGCTACTTAATTTCAACTGGATAAGTGAGCAATCCGTCCCTGTACAGACAGGCAACTCTCAGGGGAAAAGAGTTTATTTTTAATGTGGAACAGAGTAAGYAGCAGCTGGGACATCATTTCTGTGAGTGGTGATCCAGGACCAGTCCTTCAGAGGGGCTCTATATTCCTTAAGACGTGCAGGGGAAGACATGTGTTCATAGGAAATTACTGAATGTGGAGTTCGCAAAACTATGGAAGTGTTAAGACTGTTGAAAATAAAATGGTCTCTCAACGATTCTGGGGGAGAATTTGAAATCTTTCAGAGCTGATGGTAAACTTGGTGAGGAAGGACTTTCCCGAAGCCTGGCATGTCCGAAAGGCATCACAAGAGGGCAGCAGAGACAGAATTTGAGCAGGACACACAAAAGCAGTGACCTGCAACATTTCAGATACCCAAATATTAAACCGCAATGGTGCATAAACAAGAAATCCTGAAGATGCTGCCAGTACCTTGCAGAAGGCTGATGTGGTGGGAAAACAGAGCCTGTAAAAATAAACCTGCGTGTCAGGGCATAACACAGCAAAAGGATATGGAGACCCCCTTAAATGTAACCAACCCATTACTGAGTCTCACGAGTGGGACATTTTGTTGTTCCATGTGGCGCAGCATGGTGAGCTGAGGTATGTGGTGATGCAGATGTAACAGAGACTACCTTCAACAAACTTCCAAACCAGACATCTACAGCCTAAGCCAATGTAATTGCTGAAAATCCATTTCAGACCTGATGACTTGAATGAGCTAAATACAAAAAGGAACGTTACAYTCAGTCTACTGCATAGAGTCCAGCATTTCACGTCATGGTCAGCCCCTGCTCTTATCTCTTGCATTCCCGTTTGCTGCAACACTTTCTTTTGGCTTGATGCAACATGGACAGAACCAGCTCAGACCAATAGCAGAAGTGAAGGAGACTGCTAGGAGCACACATCCCTGGCATGGTGGTGCATGTCCTGCTGTGCAGCCATCCTTCACCCAGCCCTCTCATAGCTATTCCGAGGCCTGTGCATCGCTAGGGCAGTTCAGAAGTAGGTAGCTCCAGCCAGGGGGCTGGGGATGAGGCAACCTATGAGGGCAGCTTCAGGAGCTCTGCGGTGCCCCGGAGGGGTAACGTGTCTGCACTATGCTGCAGTCTGCAGAGTGACATATCCAGGCAGGCTCTGTAGCTGGGACAAGTCAGGGCCCAGTCCTGTACTTGCATGCCCAGCCCCAAGCAGGGGTTGTGGCTCCTGGTAGTAACTGCCTTTTCTGCAGGTGAGGGGAGCCCCTTGCACCTTCCCAATCCACACTACAGCCCCAACCCCTTCGTACTACCCCTGTCTCCGCTTCCTCCAACCTCTTTCCTTATCCAAGTCTCTTTGCACTGTTCTCAGCTCCCCCTTCCTGCTGCTGGGAACAGGGTCCTTTGCTCCAGCACAAGTCTCTGCTGGCAAAATTGCTTCACCTCCAAAGTAAACTGCGCCTGGATGCATAATGGGAGCAGTCCCTGCAAACATTCCTGCTCCCAAGTCTTGCTGAGGAACGACTGTGGAGAGTGATGATTGTGCTACACTAAACATGCGCCAGGGACCATTCTGGCAGTTTATCATTACAGATGATCCCATTCTTGTATCCAGCAATGTTCCCAGGAGCTGCTTCATTTAGTAGTATAGAATTATCCTAAGGGACCAGGCACACTCAAGTTTCTCTGCCTCTCCCAAGGTATATGAGCTGCAGTACTCTAAAGATGCTGCTAAAAGGGTACCTCTTTTGCCATATTTACCTGATGCTATAATATCAACATCCTTTTGATTCCCAGGTCCCCATGCCACTTGCTGTTTGGACACAGAGCTGCTCAGTATTTTTTCAAGGGGAGATCTGTTATAACTGCACTAGCACAGATCCGGTCTCTGTCACTGTACCAGAAAGCTCTGTGGCAGCTTTTTGACTCTCCGCTCAATGTATAGTCTGCACCGCTTCTTTTCACTGGGATCCGAGGGCACTGAGGTTGTTCCATGCGGAGGCATGCCAGGGGAATTATAAACACAGCTGCTTTCATTAGACACATTATTCACCCTCTGGCTCAGTCTAATCCCTTCTGTCGGATTGATGATGTCTCAGGAGTGCAATGGAAGGAATGGGAGATAGTGCAGAAAATATTAAAATGCTTTTTCACAGTTCAGTTACACTGCCTTGCTTAGATATTATGAGCTGTACAACTTCATTTCTTCGAAAAGGACATTGTAGAACAACAGAGGGCTATAGGTAGGATGAGCACAATTGGATGCCTAATAAAGGGAAGCCTGAAAAGAATACTGTAGGTAAGACTTTAGACAGAAGACAAAAAAGAAGGTAAGTAATAAGAAATCTATAAAACTATGAATAATCTAGTGAACATTTATCAGGATCCGTACYTCTCCTCGCCTCACAGCATTAGAGCAAAAGGCCATTGAACAAAACTAACTAAAAGCTGTGAAATTCAAAACTGATTAAAGGAGGCGTTTATTCACACAACAAATAATGAGGGAAAATTCTTTACTGAAGACAGAATATTTGATTATAAGGACCACAGGATCCTTATAAAATACCCCAGCACTTCCAGCGCTTCTGCTTCCTGAAGCAAGGGAATGTTCTTCAGTTCACCATGGTTTTGCTCTTAAACAGAATCTTCAAAAAGTGGGTCGATACTTTAAATCACAAGACTATGTAGCTCAGTCTGGCTAGTCACTACTCTAACGTTTTAGCTATATTTTCACCTGATATAATGAAAATCTCTTTTGAGAACACTCTTTCCTTGGTAACCAGTGCTTTCCTTTCTTTGTGTACCACAATAAATTATGAAACTTTCTCCCATGCTCTGCTCAGGAGAATTTTTCTGCTTGCCTTGCTTTCTCCTTTTTCTTAGCTATGTGTCTGGACAACCCCAGGGAAGTGCCAGTCTTCATTGACATCTTCACAAAAGCTAGCCGAAATGATAGCAAGTTTGCTAAAAACAGACACGTGGGGGAAATACCATTGCAACAAAGCCTCTTCTCCATCTGCAGAGCCAGCAGGAAGCCTTTAACCACCAGAACATTTTGGTGGTGGCCCAACGGACGCCAAGTGCCAGACCAGCCACAGACCACGCTGGCCTTGGCCCAGCCGGGAAACAGGGATGTTGGCAGGAGCTGGGAGCTCTGCGGAGAGGAGAGCCCTGGCGGTGACCGAGGATGTGTTGGGGACACAGCGGTTACCTGGGGAGCTCTGGGGGACGTGGTGGCAACCTGGGCAGTGATCTGGGATCATGGGGTACACAGTGATGGCATGCGAACATAGCAGGGCCATGAGGTACACGGGGTGACCCAGGAACATGGCAGGGTCCTGAGGTACATGG
>NW_020447863.1:4720477-4794197 GCF_003343035.1 Apteryx rowi | reverse complement strand
CCGGCGCTGGCGGGCGGCTTCGTTTGCCGCTTCCTTTGCGAGGGGAAACTTTCCGCCGCTCTCCCTCGGGCTGCCCCCAGGGGAAGGGCTCCCGCTCGGCCTCGTCCTTCGGCTTCTTGTGCGGTTAGAGCTCGGTGCCTCGGTTTGTTTCACGGGTGTTTTTTCCCCCCTTTCTTCCTTTCGCCGCTGATAGCGCGGGTGCCAGCGAGTCCTCTGGCTGACTTCTGCTGGTCTGGCTCGTGAGCGCCCATTTGGGGGTGGGGTAGTGGGAAAAGATCAAACAGGAGAATCTGCAACTCGTTCACGTTAACTTTTCAAGCGGACTTTTTTTTTTTTTTTAAGCCAAAGGAAAAAGGGAAAGAAAGGAAAAAGTGATTAAGTGGAACTCTGGGTATTTTGCCCTGTCGTTGGGGGCAGAAAGGGAGAAACGTTGTGAAGGGGCACCACTGAGGCTCTTGTTTCAATGCTTCAAACTCGAAAGAATAAAAAAAGTGCGGTAAATCAACATTTTTGAAGCGCTTCTGTTTGAAATGCTAAGCTGTTCTTTTTCTCTTCAACTCTATTGGAAAAAAAAAGCGATTAAAAAAAAAAGTAGGAGCAGTTCTCYAGCGGCGGAGCCAGGACTGCTGGAGTGTGTGGGCAGAGAGGCCTTTCTGCTCTTCCATCGGACATTCCTGCCTTCTCTCTGCGGACAGTAAAATTAGAAAGGCTCTTGTGTCCGTTCRGCCTGCTTGTCTGGACAACCTGGGCTGTCAAGATGAAGAGACGCTCTTTGCGCATTCGCCACAATGCCTCTCGGAGCTCGTTGCTCAGCCTGCGGGTTCTGGCTGTTGCGGTGCATAAAACATAACTGAGGGAAGCAATTCTATTTCTGGAAGATCTGAATCTGTTACCTAGGTGTTTGTTTGTCCCCTGGGAAAGATGTTGGGGTGTGTGAGACTTTTTTTTTATTATTTTGCTGCTAGCAAGTGACCTGTGGCCTTCTGGTGATCCTAGACTGCAGTTTGTAAATCAGCTTATCTTGAGAAACTTCCAGGAGCCTTCCACGTGAAACCTGTAGGCTTTATTCCCTTTTTGYCCTCTGCAAGAATTGCCCAGGTGACCTGCCTTTTGACCCCTTGCATTTCTCAGCAGCTCTCATCTTTCTCATTCAATTCCCTGTCCTGGAAGACTATTTTTGTAAGGAAGGCAATTGATGTTTTGTTGCATCTCTCCTGAATTTGGCTTTTGTATACAGCACAGCCCTGGTCATCCAGAAGCTGTGAGCACAGGTCTGTGGTGAGGGAAGGAGAGCCAAGAACAACTAGAACCATGTGTAATTGAAAACCGTCAACTTTGCAGCAAAGGAGGAAGTTCAAAGTAGGTGGCTCTCTACTGAGGCTTAAGAGACTTCCTTGGATGATGCTGAATGGAGATCTGGATCCTCCAGTCCTGAACAGTCACTGAGGAGAGAGTGGCAAAAAATTGCCTGAGACTCTGAATATTGTGGATTCATTTCAGCTGGAGTCCAAAGTGAAGTGGAAAGAGGACTGGATGGTTTTGCTCTAGAAGAGCTCCTTTGTACTGTAGCTGTTGCGGTCACTGTTCTGCTGAAGCTTTTCTAGAGTAGCTTCACGTTGGTTGAAATGTCCACAAATCATTGTGTCAGAGTAGTTGGCTTGTTCCTTGTCCCCTGCCCTTCTCAGGGAGTTTGCCTGTGGGGGGATCTCTGGGGGCCCGGCGCAGGGAACAGCGTGGCTGACCACGGCGTTGCTCCAAAACGCTCCCTGCGACAGGGCAGGCCCAGTTGGATGCTCTGGGCTGCTCCGAGACCATGTGGGGCATGAGGAAGGCCTGGGCATCCAGGGAGAAGGAGGCACCCGGGCAGGAGGCTGATGTAACTCAGAGCAAACACCCACCTCTGTGGCAAACAACACGGGCGGGATGGCTGCTTCCATCCGACACACCTTGGCTGAATCAACTCCAGGCAGATTCCCTATTGGAGCTCTTGGGTGAAATCTGTCGTCTCATTCCAATAATCCCTAAATGTCTGCCATCCCCTCGGGCCATTTGTATCAGCTCCTGTTTGCCAAACATTGCCTGAACTGCTTTTTAGCTGCAGCTGTTTTTGCAGGTTCCCAGTTACTGCACAGTTGTTCTTACTGTGTTTATTTTAAGTGGTTATAAACTGATTTTTTTAAAAAAGGAGTTGGAACTTGAGCCGGAAAATCTCCTTTTTCTTCTTCCCTTTCACGATTTGGTTGAGAAACTGCACTGTAGGAGGTAGCAGCTGAGCCCTTCAATATTGTGCCCGCCCCCCCTTTCCTGCTTTGAATTTACTGAGATGTGTTTTCCCAGGCTTTCAGGGGCAGTTGTCCTGTACCTGGGCACTATACTTTGYTTTTAGTAGCTAACATATGTGTGGGGGAGTTTCTGCTCTTAATCTTGTAAAATTAGGAATTTGGCTAAGGAGTAAAGAGTTTGGAAGAGACTTTTTTTTTCCCCTTGTAACATTTTGTTTAGCCTGAATGTTTGTAGTCAAACAGAGCTACGGTATTTTTTAATGGCGTAGGGAGCTAAAAGCTTCTTCAAGGCAATATTTCTCGGTCTTTCTTTCAAGCTTATGTGAAGTTCAGTGTAGCATTTTGGAGCTAGAAGGTGCCAGTGTTGACCAAAATAGTTGTACTGTGACTCTGTTGTCCAGCACAGTACAGGGTAAAGTTCCTCCTAGTGATTCTCGTAGTGATTCCAGGAGCTAGTGGTTAAGGTGTGGGTTATCTTTTTAAGAAGTAATAAGYAGCTCCAGTGAAGAGACAAATTGGGGGAGAACCCAGTGCAGCTAAACTGATCCTCTGTCCTCGTGGTAATAAATGTGTTGCCTTTCTACTCTGATTCGCTTCCTTCTGCTTGTTTCATAACAGTTACTTTTGCAAGTTGAACTGAAAATAGGTGCTGGAAGCCATGAATAATGATTTCACATGAAATAATCAGTGGCTGGAAAGAGGCAAGGATTCAGTTCTCCTAATCTCTTTTGTTAGAGACAGGCTGGTGGGGTTTTTGTTTGGTTTGGTTGTTCCCCCTCCTCCTCCRTATGCTGTGTTGAACACTGAACGGTCATTTGTATGCAAGAATTTTAAGGAAGATCTTTTGAAGTGCTTAAATGACCAACAGCGTCTGGGAAAGGGCTGCCCAGTTGATGCTGTTGAGGGCAGCTACGCAGGCTTTCATTGAAGAAAGTGAAGAAAAGCCAGGATCAAGGTCCTGCTTCCCTTTGTGGTGTAAGAGTGGCTGTCCTTGTTCTCCTGAAAGCTCGGGAGATGCAAGTCTGAGTTTGCAGGTGCAAGAGCAATGCTGCTTGTTCTACCCACCACAATGCTGCTTCTAAGAAGAACAAGGTGCAGCCATCCCTGCAATGAGGAACGGATAGTGTAATCTGGGAATCGGTCACTGTGTTTCTTTTCCTACACTCTTTGGTCTGCTCCTGTTTCCCCAAGGCTGTCACCAGGAAGCAAAGCCTGGTGACTAGTGTGAATTTAGCACAGGGAAGAGCATAGGACTTCTGGATATTCCTGGAGCTTCACCAGAAACTAGATGAAATTCCTTGACATCATTTTAAACAATCTCAGGGTAAAGATGGAACAACAGGGTCCCTGTTGTTCCCTCGCTCCTCTTTATAGCTCCTGCTGTGCTGACGATTCCTCTCTTTGGGAGTGTGTCTAGGGTCCAGGAGGTAATTGTGGGGAAATGCTGATATATATGTCAAGAATCCAGAAATGAAGGAAATACTGTCTTACATGTTCAGTTTGCCACTGTTCCCTGTTCAACAGATTCCTTTTCCAGATGATAGTTAACTTGGAGCCCTGAGTTTGTTCTTACACTCTTCTAGTGGCTTCTTAAAATGAAAGAGTTTGCATAGAAGTGTGAGCGCTTTCAGACTGTGGAGAATCAAAATGTGATGCTCCAGTTAGGTGTTGGCAAACTGTCCTGCTGTCTGGAATTGTGTGGGAGGAGAAATGGTTTCTTGGTTGTGTGACCCCTTTGGGGAGAAGAGCAGCTGGGGTTTAACAAACTGGTTAAAATTGTATAGGCCCCCAAAGTCTCCAGAGACATCTCTGCTTTCCTAGAAGCTTCCTTTAACAAGCTGATTTCTCAGGCTGATTGCTTGCAGATGAGATCATGCAGTGTGTTTTGCAGGGAAGGAATCTGAACTCAGACTGGTGAGCCAGAAAGATTTAACACACGAGTCACATGTCCAGTGTCCTCATGGCACATACAAAACACTAGAGACTGCAAAAGCATCTGTCTTTGGGGCAGCTTTGTGCTCCAGAAGGAGCTTTAGGAATGCAGAGGTACCAAGGAATGCTCTTAAGTGCTTGGCCCTGTTGCTTGGACAGCAACAGAAGATAGCAAGGAAGTGTTTCATCTTTCCTTAGCTCTGTTTCTCTCTCTAGCATGTGTGGTGCTGGGATGAGCCCAAGTTAGAGAAGACTCTCATCTGCTTCAATTCCACATTTTTCTGTTGGCTTCAGCAAAGGAATTTGTGTAAAACGGGATGATATTTTTGCTGTTAATGCATGAGAACTTACTTAGCGTTAGAGACTGAATATTCATGTTCTGCTGCAGAGAATCGCACAAACCCCTGCTCCCTTTTGAAAGGGTCCCTGTTTTCCCTTTTTCTCAATAGCAGCTGGGTTTAAGGTGTCCCTAATAGGCCTCTTCTTCCAAAATAATCACAGCTGTCATTTAAGAATGTTGAGAATTAAGCAGGACTCTAAGATGATGATAGGTGCTCTCAGCATAAAAGAACAAGCTAAAAAGCTTTCTTGCTGGTAACTTTGCCCACGAGAATGGGTTTTGCTTTAAAAAGGAATGGTACCTTTCTGATCCCAGGGCTTCTTCGTGCCTAGAATGATTTCATCCTCCAAATCAAGGAAGTAGTAGTTAGGCAAAAATAATTTTGTGGAAAAAAAATACAATAGAGTTTCACTAATGTTGGTAAAGGGAAATAGGGAGCTGCTTGTTCCCAGTTTCYAGTTTAGAGTCCTTGTGAGTGTGTAGTATAATAGAAGTCAATATCTACTGAATATCTCCTATTTCTATGTCTTTGTATTGTTTTATTCCCTAGATAAAATAGTTGTGAATGTAAGTTGCTTCAGTTCCATTTCCTTACTTGGTGGTTAGTAATCCCAGGATCCCTTTTTTAATGAAAAAGACTGGTAAAACACTTGTTGCTCTGACTGATTTCAGTGAGGTTGTGTATTTTTCTTAGCAGCTCAACCATTTCATTCTTCAAGCTGCTTGCTGCTCTTGGATGGGATCCCGTTTGGGCCTGCTCACAGGCTATCCACCTGGAGGCCAGCGGATGATCGCCTACGGCCGCTGGCCGGGAAGAGCATTGCATACGCATGGGAGGTGGGGATCTGTAGCCTGAAGAGTGCTGCCTAAACCTTATTTTGTCTGTGAAGCTTCAGGTATGGAGCTTTTAAAATGCCAGCCCGCTCAGAACTAATGCTCGCAGAATGCGTAAGCAAGAGATTAAGCTGGGTGGAGTTGTTCCAAAATTTGGAAGTGTGGGCCTGTCCGCTTCTAGTGCAGCAGCTCTCTGGGTGTTTGCTTGGAAGGGTTCCCGGGGTGGATGATGCTCTCCTGACCTGGTTTGACTCTCCTTTCGTGATGTTCAAGTACTGTGCCCAGATCTGTCTGCGGGGCTCTGCAGTGCACAGCTCCGAATGTCTGATGAACCTGAAGCAAGCGCTGCAGGGCAGCTCCAGTCAAGCGGTCGTAGATGATTGGTTTGTATGTGCCATGGGAGATGGAGGAGAGGGCAAGAGGACAAGAGGAGGGAGGGACAAAGTAAACAGTTGTGTTTCTTCCCAAGGATTGTTGTGCATCTCAAGTCTGCCAGCTGCAATTTGGAAGCCAGAAGACTAGGGTGGGGTATTTTCTTCCAACCAGATGAATTTATGCAGTGAAAATGAGAAGTTAGTTCAGTTTCTCTGGGAATAGCATTTAAGGTGTAACAGTGTCCCACCCCTCAGTAACAGAGATCTGCTGAAGAGTGAGCAAATAGTGACGTAGAACCTGTAGAGCACACTSTTTGCAGCTTTTCTTTTTCCTTGAAGGATAAGAATCTGGGCATATTTTTGTTGAATGTGTCATTTGGAAGTGGTCTTGGTCATTTGTGTGGCCTCTTTATTGAGAGCAGAACTAGCCAGGATTCAAGATTTGTTGTCCATCTGTATTACCGCTGTGTTATTTCGCTTGTCCTCCTTTATTTCTGCCTGTCAAAGAGTATAAAAAAAAAGAAAGCTGCAGCAGAAATTGCTGGAGTACTAGTATTCTCTAATATGAAAATGTCAGTCTATAATAAGTGCTTTTCACTAAGCTCAGGGCTGTTTCCACTGTCCCTGACAAGCTGTCACATCTTCATGCTGGGTGATGTGATCTTCCAGGAATGTTTATCTTTCATTTCTGCATTTATAGTGGGGCTGAGCAGTGGGTGCTTGTGCGAACATGTGCAGCGTGAGCYTCCAACGCCATGTTATTGTTTGGGATGAGAAGTTGGCCATGCGCRATGTGATTCAGCTGCTGGAGAGAACAAATCAGCYGACTAGCAGAGCAAGCCATGCAGTGAGCTCCCTCGCTGTTTCCCTGGACGTAGGTCCTAATGTTGTAAATTCATCCCATGGACTTTGGTTTAAGTGCACGTGTTTTGCATTTGCCTGGATTGTGATGGATATTATTCGAATAACTTTACTTTCCAAGGTGTCCTCTTTTACATCAGTTTGACACCATCTATCTACATCCTTAGCTAGCAACAATCTTGTACTTTCTTTCATGTTTTGAGACAACCTGGTAGGGCTCCATTCTGAGCAAATGACTTTTGGCCAGTGTCATGTGCAGATGTTCTGGGACAATCCTGGTAGCACCACAGGTAGACAGGCGGGAGGAGCGGCACTAACAGCAGTTTATTCTGCATGCTTCCCTGGCCAGCTGCCCTCTCTAGCCACAATGCCTGTGGCTGCTTCCCGATTGCCTTCTGCACAGCTCCTTGTACAGATGTGCTGCCTTCTTCCTGAGGACTGAGCCTGCAAGTGCTTAGGAGTGGTTCAGTCTCTGGTATGGCACTTCTGTGGCCTCATCCCAATACTGGAAGGACATTTCTAAGACCTCCCTCGAGTAAAGTCTTACGCTAGGGAATGACTTTTCTAGCTGCTATGAACTTTTTGAGAGCTATTGGCTGGGACAGTCTGACTCGGTGTATTGATCCTGTTTGAGACCTATGTGATATATCAGGGCACAAATACTAGTATTCCAATGTCTCCGTCAGTACAAAATTAGCCCCAATTGTGTCAGTGAGGTATCTTTGTTAACCAAGCTTTTAGTATACTCTAGAAAGGTCTCTTCACAGAARCTTGATCCAAGTCTTTCATAACTGTTGGCAGTAATTATTCCACCTCTTCTCATTCTCTACCACAGAATCATGGAAATACTGGTTGGAAAGGACATGTGGAGGTCTGACCTCCTGCTTGAAGTGGGACTGTCTCCAGCACGTGATCAATTCAGCCATGGCTTTGTCTGGCCAAATCTTGAAAATGTCGAGGGATGGAGCAGTATACCATGTCACATTGGCTTTTAGTTGCTTTTGCTTGAGTTRTACCAGTGAACCACCAGTGTGGGTTATCCATTTGGGTTTGAATGACCTCATCCTGCAGGTTTAAAAACATTTAAATGAACTGTTAGGAAATACCTCAATAGGACAAATGGTGTACTGCATAATATATCTGAATACTGTCTTCCATGTCAGTAGGGGGGTTATGACCAGATCCTAGCTCTGTTTCTGCAGATAAAAGGCAAGCATTTTGTGTTAGGTGGTTTTCTCATGTTTGCATGAGATATTACAGGTGAAGCAGCACTTGTACAGCCTGTGTCTTATTGTGTAAATAAAATCATGGATGTTTTCCCGTCAGTTTTAGCTGTATTGTTTGCCCAGATATGAGCTGCTCTTGTCAGAAAGCACAGGATGAGCACTGAGAGCATCCCTTACCCTGAAGCTTAGTGTGGGATTGGGTGCAGGCCAGCTGYTGAGACCAGGCTGAGGCCACACATACAGAAGGCATGTGGTTGCCTTTTATCTACCCTCCTCAGTCCCTTGTAATGGGAGGAGAGGGTTTTCCCAAGAGACTGTTGTATTTATTTCAGAAAAATACCAGGTCATGAGATCAGCGTGCCTGCTGGAGTGCACATCTAAGTTGCCCATCATGCTCCTGAGTGTTAGTGGGAGCAGAATGGTTCTCTGTCTGAGAAGTAAACTTGCCTCCAGGAATGCCACAAGCTTCTGGATGCAGTTGATGTCAATGAATGGCATGTAGTCAGGCCAGACCAGGCCTRCTGTTCCATCTGGGCTGGGCTGGATTTCTTCAGACAAAACTGCAGATTGCAACATCCCTATACTTACTTAGGCCACGAGGCCTTGCTTGAAAGGGAAATGGTTGAAATCCAAGGAGCTGCTGAGGAGGTAAAAGCTCCACTGGCCAAAGCCTCTTTGCTGCTAGACTCAAATTTGGCTGCATCCCTAGACACTGCTGTTGCCTCATGTAGCGGGGGGAGATCCTGAAATTGTGTACCACCTTCACTGACATTAAACTTGAGAGGTCCTATGAGTTAATCATGATGTTGCCAGCTGTAGTCATCACGCTGTCCTTTGTTCTGTATTTGGCTGGAGACTTGGGTTGTGGTCCTGTTTCAGTGTAAATCAAACTGTCTCAGATGAGTCTGGTGCTGTGGAGTGAGGAACTCTGTCTTTGGGTGCGTTAAAAGTTCTTGCTGTCTCCGAGCAGAGAGGCCTGTTGGTGTTCTGCCAAGCTGCACTCCCTACCCAGGAGCCCCTTGTGCCTCCCTCCCTCCCCCCATACTAGAGCCAGGGAAGAGAGCTGTGAGCGCTGGCTTCTGTTATCTTTGGGTTATTTGAAGATGATGGTCCTTGCTGAGGAATCACAGAAATGTGGTGATTGCTGTTGTCAGCTGCTCCTTGTGTACTAGCTTGGGCCTAAAGTGCAGAGGTCAGGTTTTGGGTTGTGTGGCCACAGGGTCCTGGAGCAACAGCTATACAAGACTTCAGGGACCTTGACTAGAGGCTGATCTTGAGAGCTTGTTTTCTGGCCAGTTCTTTGGTACACCACTTGCTTTTGCAGCAGTATAACCTTATGCCTCAGACTAAGGAGCTGTAACTGTCTCTGCCACAAGCTATGCTCTGCCCGTTCAGTTGCTCTGTTGGTTTTGGTGTCTGTGGCGCAGGGGAAAGTGAATGGTTTGTGCTGAGTCTCTTCCATGTGTTGCTCCTCCCTGTTGAAGCTTATAGCTGGTTCTCATGGTTTGCTTTGGCTTTCTGTTTGACTTCTCCGTGTCTCTGTAATAGTCTACAATGAAGGAAGTTGATTAGCTTTTCTAGGAGCTGGTTTTGGAATAACTGCTCAAGTGCTGGTCGTCTCAGGTCGCCACAACCTATAATTTTCTGACCTGAAACATGCCCAATACAGACTTACTTGGCGAGCTTCTAGGAGAGTAAGAGACATAGGAAAGTATCACTGCTTGTGTGAAGGCAGGGCTTGTTCTCCGGCAGGCCCTGGGACCCGCACAACTCAGCTTATCAGTGGTAGCTGCTCTTATGCCTTCTTCCTTGTCTGAACTCACTCCAGAGGCGGAGGGCAGAAAGAGCTGGCCTGCTGGAACGGGGAAAGAAAGTGCAGAGGGTAGTTGCTCAGGACAGTGGATAATCCCTTGCTTAAAGAAAGAGGGTCAACTTTGAAAGAGGCCAGATGCCTGCTGAACATGTATCAACTGCTTCCAGGGTTTAGGTGTCAAAAGCTGTCTTCAGCCATTTAAGCCCTGGGCAGAGGCTTATTTGCTCCTGAAGGTGAGTTAAGCCCTTCCCTGGAGTAGCAGTGATTCTCATCTGCAGCACTCGCTGTTGCAGAACACCAGCGGGTGCTTGGCTTGGCGTGCAGTCGATAGCAAGGCAGAGAGGCTGGAGTCATCCTGCGTGTGCTGGTCCCAGTGTCCAGGGACAGGGAAGGATGACTGTTTGCACACGATGTTTCTCTCTGCCCCCCTTCTCACAGTTCAATTGGCAAAGATGATCAGGGAAAGTGTTTACAAGCATCTCCTTGCTGGGCCTCCCTGCTACTCCAGAGACTTTCCCCCTCTCTCGATGAAGTGTTCACTGGGGCTTTGTCACTGCAACAGCTAAAGCTGAATTGACCTCATGGTGTAAGTACAACTTTTCTTCCCTCTCTCTTCATCCACATCTTTGAGGCAGCCCAAAACATAGCAGCTGGGAACTGTGTTTAAAACACAGGGTAAGCGGGAGGCTGTTGGGCACTGCTGTTTTGATCTTTCGTGATAGCATTAGAGCTCCCAGTGAGAGCACAGTGAGGTTTTGGGGGCTGGGGGAGAAGTAATTTCTCCTTCACCCCCTCCCCAGCCATCTGGATCCTGGCTGGATGTGGTCATGGTGGTGGCCATTGGAAGAAGTGGTGCTGAGGGCCTCTTCTGCTCCCGCATCCCAGTGGAAACRGGATTTCTCTGTGCAGCTGTCTGTGAGCCCAGGAACAAAGCAGCTTGGCTCAGCTGGGGGCATGGAGATGCTTCCTATGGCCGGAGCAGAGGTTGTGCTTATTTTAGTGATTTAGCTCTGGRGCAATCACTGGGGCGCAGAGGAGATGCTGTACTGCTGTGGTCTCTGCCCTCTTATGGACTCTCCTCAGGCTGTCTGCAGTGCAGGAACAGCTTTCGCAGCATGGTGTGGTATGGGGGGTGAGCGCTTCCCTTGCACTCTGAAATCCCTTCTCCTTTTACACTGCCTGGGGACGCACAAGGCTGTGCTTGGGGAAGGTCAGGTGTCTGCAAATATTGCCCCTTTCGYTGTCTTGTCATCTCTCAGCCCTCGTCCAGGAATCCTGCAGCATWTGCAGCTCGCTGCGTAGATATAGTTGTAACCAGCACTGTATAAAACAGTGGTTTGTTGCATTTGCAGGCTTTTTCAGAGGATGCCACACAGGCTTCCCAAACTTTCCCTCAACCTAGTGCCAAGTTTTGCTCTTTCTCCATCCTTCCCTGGGTATATGGCTGGAGGTTGCTCTCTTTGCTGCAAAAGGGTACTAGCGGACTTTGAGCATGCAAAACCAGTCTTCTGCATTGGCTCAATGTGAAAAGCTCCTGGGCAGGATGGGTGGCCTGGTGGTAGCGCTGAAGTGACCTGTTGTGCTGCTGCAGGGGGAGATGTCTGGCAGAAAAGCTTTTAGGCTCTGTTCTAATCTTGTCTTTTCTCACTTGGATGTGTATTCCTATATCCCAACTAACTGGGGGAGCTCTCTGGCCGCAAGCTTTAGGATCTGGTGCGTCTCTCTATTGGCCTTAGCTTTTGCAGTGTGATTATGCAGCTTTTCCTCCATAAGAGCTTTGCGGCTCAGTACAGAGGAGGGATCTGCTCAGATGTTCAAGATTGTCGGTTTGTTTTCAGCCATTTGTCTAAATGTTAACTTCRGGGGGGATTGTCTAGATGCCTTCACCTTAGCATCAAAGTGCTCCTCGGTGTTAATTCATCTACTTCTCCTGGTGTCATCAGATCACGCAGCGGCGCTGGGACAGCAAAAGGCAGCTTCCTGATCTGCGTGTGAACTGCTAACCACTTCCTCGCCCACAAATTTCAAATCTCTGCTTTGCTGCTTGGACTCGACCAACTATAGATGCCATTTTTAAACATAGGGATGGGAAGAAAAAGGTTTTTTTAAAATACACAGCAGAGTGATTAAGTCAATTCCGAGAACAAAATGAATTTTAAAGAAAACAAAAATCCTATTTAAACCTCTTAAACATGTCAGGGCTATAAGCAACAGCGCTTTCAAGGCACTATTTTCTGTTTTGTGTGACCGCCTTTTATCTCCTCTGTAGCGCTTTTGAAATATTCATGGGTTGCAGGATACCACATGACTCCCTAAAAACAGCCAAATTGCCCCATATCAGAATAAACAGGCTTTTGTGTCTAAATTTGCATATGGAATTTAGATGTTTGTTAATGGGCCATCCTCTGTTAATTGGTTTGATCTTTTCTGAAGCCAAATGCAATCTGTTGGAGAAACTATAAATGCCAGCTGGGGCCTGAGCTGGGTCTGTTGCCTTGCTGTTTGGAAACCTGCTCATGCTGCAGAAAGCTGTTCTGTGCAAAACCAAAACAGGGTCTGTTGATGTTATTTCTAGTCCTTTGAGAAGATGACTTACTGGTCACATGTGCTGCTATGAGGTCATTAGGAAGTCTCTCAAACACACAGTTTGAGAAAGGATGATGCTATTGCAGAACTATGCTCCCTCTGAGATGCAAGATGCAAAACTTACTGAAGTACTTCAGTTTGTAATAGCTTTGAGTGGGATTTGTTATCATGTGCATTTGGGCTTGTTCCAGTAAGGGAGGGGGAAAGGACTATTTTCTGCTTTGCTTAATGCTAGAACTGCTTAGAGAATGTATAGCTATGCCAGGATCAAGTTACATTTCACAGGGCATCTAGCAGAGAGCCCGTTTCTGTGCTTAAGTATTGAAGGTAACAGCGAGTCTAACCGCAAGTTTTGCAGTTTTCTAGCCATGCTTTGTGCGCCCACGGCATGTCCTTCCCCAGGGAACAGAGCTCCTCTGATCCCTGGGCAAGCTGGGCCCTTGTTCTTTGCAGCTCAGTGAGGGAATGGGGAGCTTTCTCCAGATCCTTGATACTTGGTGAAAGGCACCTGCACTGGTGCTTTTATTGGCTTCTCTCCAGGACTCCCTCCTCCTGGGTGCCCAGAGGTATCTTCTGCCCCATGTCATCCAAAGGGAATCCTGTTGAGCTCAGCTTACCCTGGGGTCTGTATCCTGGCTCGGTCCCTGTGGGCTGTTATGTGGATGGGGGAGGCATCCTTATTTTGGCAGGAGAATGCCTAGTGTTTCATCTGAATCAGTAACACCCTGTTTGGGTACGGCTGTCTGTGTGGGCAGAGGTCTCGTGCCTTTTCATTTCCAACTTGCTGCTGGCTGTCTACTTCTGTCCCAAGCCATATATGAGCCTTGGTGATTATCCAACCCCTCTGAGCTGATTTAACACACTAAAACATGGGAAAATTTCCCAAGGGGGGGAAAAAGTAAATAGCTTTCTGCTGTCTGGTGAATGTCAGTGCAGAGGTGGATTGTGTGGCTGAGGTGGGGTAAGGAGGCAGGGAAGAAGATAGGAGCAAGGTGGCATCTGACTGCACATATGACCCTATATTTCAGCTCACAGCTGTATTTTTCCCACTTGGTCTTAGTAGATAGGACAGTGTGGTTCATGTCTGGTGGTGGTTCTTAAATGCCAAATAAGAGGTTCTTCTGTGTTTGCTTTTTTGTCATTCCTGCTTGAAGCCTGGTGTAGCACAGCGGAATTTGAGGGGTGGGATGGGTTGCTGTGCTGCYGTCCCTGCTTCTCAGCTTTCTGCTGTGGTGTCCCCCAACGTGCTTCATGCTGTACAACAGCAGCATCCACGTCCCATCCCTGCTCACCTGCATGACTCCAGGAGGATGCTTCCCGTCTCCCGGAGCGTCCAAACAGGCCCTCGCAGCCCTGCGCCTCGCTGTTTGGCCTCCTTGCTGGAGGCAGGCCAGCACCTGCTGCTGCGTTTCCAACTGACGAGTCAGCAAAGCATGTCTGCTCTTCAGTCTCCTCTGCTGTGCTGTTCCCTTCTGCTGGTCCCTTAACTGCAGCGTTGCACCGGTGACCCCCAAGTGACATTCCTCTCAAATCCCAGTGGCCTTGGTCAGCCAGGAGCAGGGTTAGCATGGCCCCAGCCTGCTGCAGCCTGCCCTGCTCGTACCAGGCAGCCTGCAGGGCTCTCCAGTGTCCGCTGCAGCTCGGCCTCCCGCAGCCGTAACTCCAGAGCTTCCCACCTTGCCTTGCTCTCCCCCCGTGTCGGCCGCTGCTGGAGTGGGATCCTGGCTGCACGTGTGGCTGCCTACCTCGTCGTGGGGCCTCTCGCGCGGTTGCGTGGGGCCCCCCTGGCYGGCCTCTGCCAGCAAAGGCCCCGGCTCCTCCCATTGCTCATACCAGTTCCAGAATCAAACCCACGCTCCTGCTTGCTTGCGTGGTTGCTGCCTTGCCGTCCTCACCCCAAAGGACTCGGCTTCTGCAGGTGAATGCTGTGGCAACGTACCCCCCCCAGCTATTCAGCTTTCTCATGCAGTTGCCTAACTTCAAATTGCCGCACTGCCGGTTCCCCTCTGGCATCTCCACCCGCAGCTGTCTTTAATGCAGTCCCCTCTGCCCCTCCTGCCTTCAGCCCCCTGCCTTCAGAGGTACGTGGGGCTAGTTGCTGCTGCTGTGCGGTCAGACCTGTGCTCTGGGCGCTTCAGTTTTCCAAAACATGAAATCGTATTAGTGACCCTGTGCCTGGTCCTGCTTTGCCATCTCTGCGTGCACCTCTCTGGAGCTGTGCTGGTCGCTGCGAGCTTGCTGGCGTCGCACTGCCCGGCGTCGGCGGGTGCGTTGCACCGGCCCTCCCTGCTGCGCCTGCAGACCTGTTCCTGCAAACTGCTGTTCCTCTGGCTCTCAGCGGAGCGCAGGAATGGCAGTGCTGTTTGGATCRGTCGTGAGACTGGTACCAAATGGAGATTATAAGGGCACCAAATATATCAGTTATCTTGAATCCTTTGAGCAAGGACCCAGCCGGTGGGGAGCTGTGAATGCCAGGAGAGCAAGTTGTGCTGGTGAGATGGTCCTGGGCCTTGAGGTGGGGAGGGAAGGAGAGAAGGGGTCTCAGCAATACCACATCACTGGTGCAGCCACCACCAGGGTTTTGGGCTCCTGCCTGCAATGCTAGGAGGCAGGAACCTGGAGATGAGAGAGTGAGAGACTCTTGATGCCTCATCGGTTCCCTAAACTCTCTCAAGTGTAGGAGCTTCACTGTGCTGCTTGACTGAGCCCAGCTGCAGCCAGAGGGTGTTTTGCTGGGCTGCTCAGCCCAAGAGCAGTCTGGCAGCCCTGCAGCTCTGCCCTGTGGTGGTGCCTCCTCACCCGCGCGCTCCGGCCCTCTCAGCAGGATGCCTGCAGCCTGCCCTGCCACCGGAGCTGCCATGGTGCCTCCTGTGGTCCTGCCCGCCCTGCTCTTGGCCTCCCACTGCCGAGCCTCAGCGATGCCCTGAGCGCTTCACCTCCTGGTGACACTCACCCTTGGTGGTTATCCCCAAAGTGGCGCCTTTGGGTATCGTTCTGTATTTCCCCCCCTCTATTTCTGTATTTTGAAGTGAAAAGGAGATGGAACGTGATGTCAYGCAGTTGCCTGGCAGCTGCTGCGGGGACCTTCCCCTCTGTGAGATCCCAGTGCCAGGAGAAGTGGCAGGGACGAGCTGTTGTGATCACCACGTGGCAAGCCCTGGTGCCGCGGCTAGGCTCTCCCTCTTTCAGGAAAAACTTCGGAAGCAGAAGCCCAGGTGAACAAGCAGCTGCCTGTTCTCCTCTTTGGTCACAATAATTCTCTGGGCTAGTCTTAATAAAAGTCTTATTACGTATTTGCTTTTTACTCTACCCGTGAACAGCCCAGGCTGGAGAAGGGGGTTTCGAGCACACGGAGATCGTTGGGGGGGATGTCTGTGCCGAGAGTGCCGGCGGCTGTGCCGATCGCGGAGGCGCGAGCCCCTTGGGCAGCACCGGGCCTGGCCTGCCCGCGGGACTACACAGGCCCCGCTTCCTGAGCGAGAGAGCTGCTCTGTGTTGTGGTTTGACTAAACGAATTCAAAGCTTGGCCTTTCTCCAGGCGAAGCCCGGGCCGCGTGCCAGCGGAGCAGCCCCCGGGGAGCGCGCTGGAGCGAGGAGGGGCCGGCGGAGCGGGGAAGAGTGCAGGAATCCAGGACGGCCGCTTCTTTTTGCCTAGAAAACGGCTCTGTTCCCATCTGTTCGGGCAGGAGTCGCCATGGGAACGGCGCTGCTCGAGGCAGGGCCGTGCGCGGGGCCTGTCCGTGGGTGCGCGGGGAGCAGCGGGGAGGGAGGAGTCGCGCAAGTTTGAACAGCCCGTGCGTGCCCATGGCAAGTCGCGCGGAAGGCCGACGCTCTGTCTGCGGAGGCCGAAAGACGCGGCTCGGTTGCTGCCTGGGCTCGGCAGACCCCCGGCGCGGCAGGTAGGGGCCTTCCCGCTCGACGCGCCGCTGAGCTGGTCCTCTGCTGTTGCCCGCGCGCGTGTGCCGTCCGCCCGGTGAAACGCGAAGGCCCCCGGGGCGGTTGCTTTTGGAGCGTTTTTAGAGGTGGCGGCGCTGGGAAGGAAAGCCTTCACCTCCCACGCTGGTCTTCCTCGCCGATACGGCGCTGCGTGCCCAGGCTCCTCGAGGGTTTGYGGTATCTCCTATTCAGTAGAAAGGCGAAGCTGGCCGGTGCGCTTCTCTGCGCGGCAGCGCTCTCGGCAGCCGTACCCCCGGCGGCGAACGTGCTTTTCGGCGGCTTTTTGGTTGTGCTTGTCTGAATTTGGGGCTAGGGCAGAGTCTGATACACAAAATCGGAGGCTTGCGACAAGTCACCAGGCTGCAGAGGGGGAGCCGGGGCTGCGCGCGCTCCCTCCCTCCCTCCCTCCCCTGACCCCGCGCAGCTCCCGCATGTTTTGCACCCAGCGCTGCCTGCRCGCGCTCGCCTCTTCCCCAGGGAGCTGCAGCCTCCCTGTTCCCCCGGGATGTGCCGGCTGCGCTCTGTGTCGCTGTAAAACGCTGTCTCAGAGTCGTTATAAATACRTAGGAAGCTGCTTCTGGAAACCCGTATCGTTAGGGTTAACTGTGGGGCTCTCCAGGAGCAACCCCTCCTGATAAATCTCGGGCTGTTTCCCCTGTAAACCTCCCTTTTCAGGTGCTCAGAACTTCTCAAAATAATCCTGTTTGCCCTGGACCGTGCCAGGGTTCATCTCGGCTCAGGAGGTATTTATTCAATAGGCTTGGGTGAAATTTCATCTCTCCTTTTCGCCTTACGGAGGGTAAGCTCCATTTAAAAAAGCAAAACAACCCTATCGCCGTGCTTTTTTTTTTTTTTTTTTTTTTTTGTAGAGGCTGCACAATAAGCTGCTGGAGACGGAAACGCGATCCCTGTGCACAGACATAAAGCTTGCCAAACCGGATTAGATCAGAGCCCACCTACTCAGCCACCCCTCTTATCGCAGGCAGTGGCTGCTGGGCATGTTGCAGCTGAAAGCCCGAGACCTTGAATGCAGGCAAATGTGGAATAACTTATCCGCATAGGAGATATCTCTCTGGTCGTGCTAATTACCGATTTACTTACGCCTGGATGGGTGAAAACTTCTACCCAGTGTACCCTTTTATTTTACTCTGTTAATGTAATCGTAGATGTTTGCGTTATGTCTATCCATTTCCAGTACTTTATTAAATTGCTGCCACAAAGGAAAGTGGGAGTAAGTCCCGGAGGCTTAACGGGTATGGCATGCTATGGAATTGCATTTACTCAGTTTTAATTTGTTGCTTTTTAATTTCAGTTTGTTTTCAATAAGGAAAAGAGGTAAATGAGTGTGGGGTTTTTTTTGTCTACACATCATTATTTTATGTATTTTTTTTTTTCTTGAGCTCTCATATTTCTCTCCTCTTTGCCTCAGACAATCCCAGGATTTTCAGTTTCTTTCTTACAGCTACCTGCCTTCTCTGTTTAATTCCTAAATCTTACTACCTATATGTGGACTTTTGTTTCTGTCTTGAGGAAAACTTGGTCAGAATCTACTGTTCTGGTTTTCCGTAGGTGTGAAGTGGTATTAGAGCATTTTCAGCGTTATTGTCCTTTTCTTTGCCTATAAACAAAACATTTAGCTTGATTGTTTGAAATATGTTGTGGTAAGCAAAGACCTTTTCTGAACCATCTTAGTTATTCTAAGTATCTTGCTGGAACACTTGGTTGCTTGCAACTTCATCCCTCTGAGTAAGAAGTTAAACTTTATCTTTTAGATTTGTACTAGTAAATAGTTAACCTAGCAGAACATGGTTGGATCCGCCTGAAAATCCTAACTGGCTTCTCCAGGTAGTTTCAGCTAGCAGTTTCCGCTGAGTTCTCCTCTCTGATTAAGGCCAGTGTGCTGTGGGAATCTAATAATGACTTTCCACTTCTGCGCTTCAGTATTGGAAATATATCTATCTGTGGAATGCAGCACATATGAATAGTAATTTTTACAAAAATAGTAATTTTTGTTTCTTTCTAATATTTGCGAAGTTTATTCCACTTTTGTATCTTTTTGTAGATGCATGGCATGGCTTGCTTTGCAAAAAGTGGTTCTAAATGTGAAAAATTACAGCAGCTCCAGTAGTACTAAGGACAAGGCAAATGTCAGTGACAGGTGCTTTGGATTTTTAGTATATGAATGTGAAGAGACAGTTTACAAAATTCATAAAATGTGCACCCATAGCTTTAGGTAGTATCAGCATTTCTGTGGTGTTTGGGTGGTGACTAGGTTGCTAGCTGAATTAGTAAATGTTCCCAAATTGTTTTTTTCTGTTTTAATTTTCACTGAACCCCATCTTTTTGGTGTTTGGATTCCACCCTTTAAAAAAATCAGAAGATTTTTAGCTTGGTGCTGGGTATTGCACAGTGCTTTACACAAACTGTTTGCTTCACTTCTGGTTTTAGAAAGAGTTTGTCTCAGTAATCGTATTTCACCCTTGAAAAGAATCCACCAGGAGCAATTTGCAAGAAAGATGTAGGTAGGTAGCTGCTAATATAAACCAGGTATTCTGGAAGGTAGGCAGTTGATAGGGAAAGCTAAAAATATCTGAAAAAGTATACCAAATAGAACTCAGGACTGAGAAAAGTTTTGATACCTGTGGAACAGAATGAATTCCATCAATGGTGTTTATATAAGTTGTTAGAAAAGGTTAAAAAAACCTGATTGTTATTAGCAATACTGAGAAGTAAGGAGTTTCCTCCATCTGGGGATGATGTCCTCTCCTTTATAAGGATGTTGAAATATGCCCTGTTGCACTGGTAACGAGGGAGGGTGTTAAACACAAGATAACATTTTAAGTCTTTGAAACTTGAGCAGGATTTGAACCTGTTTGTTTAAAACAAGTTGGTAAAGCGACTTTCTGAATCATGGCCACTGAGGCGTAATAAATCTGGGAAGACTGAAGGTGTTCCAGAGGTTTGGAAAAACATTAATGTTATGGCAATGCTTAAAAAAGGTGGAAGCAGGTAAGGAACAGGCAGCTGAGGCTARTATCAGTCCAGGGCAGAATCTGGGGGAGCTGGTGCATTTTAGTAAGTCCTTGTCGAATTAAAGAAAAAACCTGCTCTCAGTGATCCATGTTCTGACAGAAAGCAGATCTTGTCAGAAAGTCTTCAGATTGTGGTTTTTAATGAGATTTCTGCACTGGTTGCCAAAAGGAACTGGGTTGACATCATGTACCTGGATTCAGACTAAGTTCCACCCTGACCAAACGCTGCTGCTCCTGGGAGGAAGAAGAGGCTCTGCTTCTGCAGTGGGAGCACGTTGGGTCCCTGGGGGAGCTGGGGCACCTTCACTGTCCTCCTTTCTTCTCTCTTCCTTTTCCTGGTGCTGCCTGGAACTGCAGGAAGGAGGATGGACCCRTTGGAGCAGTGCCATCTCTGCCTCTACGGGATGGGGCAGTGACATCTTATAGCCCCATAGCTGCCTCCTGTTTTGCTCTTAATGGTTTGGTCTCTGGCTTCTCTCAGGCAGGGGGTAGATGGCAGGATATCCCTAATTCCCTGTTTGGGTGCCTCGGGACCACTGGTAGCTGGTGGGTTCTGGGCTTAGAAACACCCTCCTGGTGATATGCAGTCCTTATTTGCTGTTAATATGACCAGTCCTTGCCCTTTCACCGTACTAAGGTGCCTGTATCTCTGAGTTTCCACCTTGGCCAATTAATGCTATGTTCAATGGATTACAAAGTGCCACCTGATACCTCTCAAAAATACTTACTGGTGACAGTTGTGATCCACACAGTGCCTAAGCAGAGGGACCTGCCGTAATGCTCTATTCCTATTCTGACTCCAGTTTGGGACAAACTCTGCTATTCTCTAGTTTCCACATGAGGAAGCCAGTGGGAGTTGTACCACAATCAGACCAGGGCTGTCCTGCAGTCTGGACAGATTCTCTGTCTCTCTAGTGGTGATTTGGGAGAAAATATTAAGTAATTTAATGCTGAAAGTTGGCTTCACTGGAGAGACTGAGGGAGCTAGGGCTGCTTATTTTGGAAAAGAGAAGGTTTCGGGGTACCTAATACTAGAATTCTACTACATAAGAAGAGGTTATCAAGAAGACAGGAACAAGCTCTTTACTGAGGCGCATAGGAAGAGGATGAGAGACAATGACCATGAGTTGAAATAGGGGTAAGTTCTGGCTTGGTGAAAGGCAAAAAAAAGTTTTCCCCATGAGGACAGTCAAGCAGTAGAACAGGTTGTCCAGAGAGGTGGTGGAACCTCCATCTTTGGAGGTTTTTAAGACCCAGATAGACAAAGCCCTGAGCAGCCTGCTCCAAAAGCAGTGCTCACCCGGCTTTGAGCAGGATTAGATCTCCTGAGGATCTCTTCCAACCTGAATGTTTCTGACTCGGTAACCTGATCTTACTTTGACTTCAATGAGTTTGAGTACAGCTAAGTAAAAGATTATAGTGGAATCCCTTGAGAATGGGGAGGGAGGAAGGTGGTTTAGACTGAGTGCTCTTAATACTCCATCTGTCATCTGTGTGGTTAACATGTCATATATGGTTGCTATGTGAGACTCAGAGTGGAAGATTGTAGGTCTTGAGAGGAATATTGCTTACTTGTAGTTGCTGTATTTTAAGGATATTGTTTAAAAAGCAAACAACCTCCTCAAAAAAACCCCCATAAAGCTGAAGAGACATGCCAATGTAAGGGATATGGTAAAAATGTGAATGCGCCACGTGTTCCCGTGTGCCCATTCTAAGTGAGAAGGAAGCTCTGATAAGGGACAGAGATAGATGGATCATTAAAATGTAGGCAAGAAGAGAAGAGAAAATCAACAGCTTTTCGTTTGTGCACATCTTTCATTCTCTTGCCACTTCTTCCCTCTCAATGTCATCTGCATTAAGAAACAGGAGGACTGGAGCCTGGAGGCTATTTCTCCACTGAGAGGCCTATATTTTGAAGGGCATTTGGGAATGCAGTGAGGCTCCTTCTGCCCCTTCTGGTCTAGGGTTCGTGGTGGAAGGTGTGCGCTCATGTTTTGTCTAGCGTAGAATTGTGATTTCCCTGGTGTGTTCACCAGGGTTGCAGAACATGTTTGCAGGCTCCCCAGTTGAGATGAGCACAGAGTACTCCAGCCATAAGGTTGGTGGGGTAGGGTAGCTGAGTTCTTGAATTAGCTGAGACAATGAAATAGCTAAGAACCACCTCATTGTTATTAAATTGCATTTCCTTATCTGTGGCTTTGCCTTTGTAACTCTTCCTAATTTTGGCATAGTTATCTCAATGGCTTAAACTGCATTTGTTCATTTATCCTTAAATCTGTTTTATAACAAAGTGCTCTAAGCAGTTTCTCAAACCCAGGACACTCTACTCCTTTGGGACTGGCCAACAGGCAATAGGAGACTGCTGGAGGGTTTCAGAGGGTCTCAGATTCTTTTGTCAAAGTACTTGCACCTCTCTTCAGGCTGTAGGTAAGGCACTCTTTCATGCTTGGGTTCACAGCCTGAACCTTCTGCCAGTTTTTAATGGTTATGTCACATATGGGTAACTAGAACACTGTTTTTCTCCTAAAATATAGCAAGATTGAGGTGTTATCTACTTCTTTCCATGATAGCCTCATTAGCTGTTTGACTACAACATGGAAAATGAGATTCAGACCCTCCTCAGCCTCATGGCAGCCATATCTCAGGAGGGTGCCCACAAGGTACACAAGGAGCTCAGTGTTCCCATTCTTCTGTCGCTACCTCAGGCACAGCTCTCTATCCCTATCCCATGGGCCACTCCAGAATGCTGAGGTCCCTTTCTTAGTCCCATGTGTTCTTCTCTTGTCCTTTTGTGGTGACAGGTCTCCTAATGCCATCTCAAAGATCATGCTGGGGTCTTGCTCTTCCTGTCTCACTTTTCCTGTTATTGCCTCTTATTTCTCCTAAAATCTGGTTGTTACCTGTTCAGCCATGTTGTTGCTCAGACATCACTTTGGTGTCACTGTTCCTGCCCTAGGTCCCCTGTCACATTGCTAACACTGCCACTGGTTTTTGCGCTTTCTGACTCTCTGGTGGTGGTGCGTATATCCAAGATCATCTGCTGCAGCCTTGTGCTTCATACAAGTATCTTGGTGGGAGGGGGCAGCAGTCTTCACAGGCCAGTGGTTCTGATAGCTGCTCTGTTTTTTCCAACTGTTGTCAATTGGTATAAATAGAAGATACTGCCTCTTCTTAAGACTCTTATTCCTGTGCTCTCTTAGCATGATGTCAACTGTGTTGCAAAGGCAGAATTTTGTTAATGGTAAATATGAATGTGTAGGGGGAAGATGACTGGAGCTTTAAGTCCTCTTAAAAAAAAAAACTGGATACCAGGAGCAAGAAAAAGTATTTAAACTGTAAACTAAGCAAAACATATTTGAAGAGGTGGTCAGAATACTTTCTGCTAAGCGTTTTCATCAGCATATTTTGTTTTGTCAAAATTGGCACTGTATGGACTGCTAAGTGTGTACTCCAGAGGAAGACTGAGTTTTAGGTATCTCAGATTAATCTGAGACAAGGAGGAAAAGGAAAGTTCCACCACCATTCTGGAACCTTTCTTAAAAATGGACATCACACTTGACAACCTCTATTTCTTCAGGCTTCAGATACTACCACAATTAGTAGCTCTGCTGTTTCCTCCTCGAATTTCTTTAGGACTGCTAGTCATACCATCCGGTCTGGTCCTCCTGACCGTTCCAGAACCTCTTCTGAGGATACTTTAATTTCACATAAATCCTCTTGTAATACGTACAGAGTGCATTATACACATAGCTATCAGTGTTGATTATGACCACAGAGTATCTTGGCAGGGTGCTGGGCATCTGTAACGGGATTCCTGCAGCAAACCATAAGATCCCACTTTGAGGTAATGATCTGCAAAGGAACCAGTTAAAATAAATGTCTGTTTCAGTTGGGACCTAGAGAGGCTTGCAAACATGCCAGACCTCCATAATGGATCTCTGGAGGCAGAACAGTACCTGGAAGAGCTCCAAGTCCCACCTTCTTCATGCAGATCACTAAAGAATAGCTCCCTCCTGTGCCCACTGTGCCGCACGGTTTTGCTTGTAGGCTGTATGCTATGCTAGGGACAGGGCTAGTTCATGGTGAGCTGTTYGTCTGTGGAGAAATGGGCTGGCTTCTTAGGCATGGTATCTGCTTGGTATATTGGAAAAAACTGTCCTCTTGTGTTTCTTAGCAAGTTTTTCAGTAAGTAGATTTTTTTTTTCCACTCTCACAATGATTGTAACAGGATTTTATTCTCCTGCAGCCAGCTGTTAGCAATTAGCAACTTGATCCATTCAGTCCYGAGAACAGTTTAACACTTTCTTGCCTCTGTGAGAATGTTGCTAATCCTGTTTTTGCTGATTTCAGGCCTGTGCTGTAATTCTGGTGCTTTCTGTGTATGTGTGGGCAGATTGGGAATAAAGATGCAAGCAAAGCAAGGAACTGTAATGCAGCTGAAATAGAACTACAAAGAAAAGTGCTGTGAGTCTTCTACCCAGAAAAAAATCTTTAGGAAGATACTTTTCCAAGCTATTTGTACAGAGGTTTGTATTTAGTAGTATATTCCAGTGTGTTCTAGCACTTGGAAGTGCAGTTTGGGAATCAAATTTACTGCTAGCTGAGGTTTAGACTCAGCAGAAACCGACATCAACAGTTCTTCACACAAGGAATTCCAGTAGTAAGGGCTGATGAGTGGAGCTGAGGCTGTACATTCTTCTAAATTGAGACAGGAATGAAAAATTGATTCTTGATGTCCTTGCTCAAAGCATGAACAGCTGCTATAAAGTGTTAGAAGATCAGAAATGAAACCATTTGCTCCCTGTGCGCAGCACCTATCCCAGGACTGCCAAACACACATCGCTGGTCCAGGACCACGTGTACCATGAAGAACAAACCCAGCACAGCCAGAACCCAGCTGCTGGGGTTCTTGCATAGAGCTAATCTGTTGGAAGTATTTCTTCACTGCCCCATACAGAGGTGAGGATTCATCTCACCCAACTGTAGCCATCTAGAAGTTGTGAGGCTAGTCAAAGCCTGTCCTTTAGGTTCCCTCTGTAATTAGTGGAGAAAGACACATGCAGAGAGCATTCATCCTGCCGCATCATTTCTGCTTGACCTAYGGAGCTCCACGTGCCCAGTGAATCTTGGGAAGCCCCTGGTTTATGGCTGGGGTGCTGGCCCCTGCCGGCAGGGTAGGGAGGCACAGGCAGCAGTTTGCTGCACCAGCCCAGAGCTCCCCTCCAACTCTAGGTGCTGGCTCAGTGTCAGGAGCTGACATGATGCTTGGGCGTTTGTTTGACTCACCTTGGCTCCCCTTGCTGTTCCCTCTTCCCTCTTGTTATCTTTTACATTCTGATTGCTGTACTCAGGCAGTTAAATGATAACGTGACTGGATATCTGGTAATACAATGGGTATGATTTAGAACATGTCATGATCTTTGCATAAAGTAAATAGGCACTTAATTTACAGYGTTTGGATTTGTACCTGGTCAGATGAGATAATGCTGCTGTTTGTATTGCACGTCACGTTTATTATATTGCTGTAACATTGGCTTCCGTTGTTGTGACCTGCTCATGCTTCATTTTAAGGGGACAGGAGAAACTTGGCATAATAGCTCTTGTGTCAAAAGACAAAATGGGTGTCCTTACGCTAAGACTCAGCTTGGTACCTTACATTCGGGACTCTGAAGGTCTGCTATGGTAGTAGCCCATCCCAGCTGGGCCATGAGCCCTGTACTCCCGTGTGGACAGCCAGTCTTACTGCCCTGTCTGGGCATCTGCCTCCCTGCCATTGATCCCTGTTAATTGGCTTTTTGGATCAAATGCAAAGCCAAGGCATTTGAACATCTACAGTGGTGCTGGGGTTGCTCTGATTTCCTCTTTCAACAGAGGCACTTGGTCCTCACCTAGCAGATCTTGGCAATATGGGACAACCATTTTAGCACTCTTTGGCTACTGTTTCTCTTAACCTTGGCCAACTTTAAGAGGAAAATCCTGGAGTATTTTTGTGGGAGCTAGCCTCTATCTTTACAGATGCCTGATCCTCTCTGTTTCTAGGCTCTGGAGAGCCTTCTGTGCAGGGCGGTGGATGTGGCATGGAGCATACCTGTGTGCTCTTCCTCTGCCATCTGAGGGCTTCAGTACAACTGGCAGCTCTTTAGCAGCTAAGTCACCTGGGAGCTATCCAAGCTGCTGTTCTCCTGCCAGGACATCTGGAAGGACTTACAGCTCTGTTCAGTGGCTGGTCCAGCGTAGCCCAAAAGAAGGATCTTCTTGTCTAGGCTATGCTACATCCACATAGCAGAGTTGATCTTGTGAGGTATCTGGGCCATGGTCAGGGTACCCCATGTACCACACAAGCAGCTATCTGCTGTGTTTCCCACTACCTGCTGCAGGAAGGGAGGGCTACCTTAATGTCCATCACATTTTCTTTTCTAAGGCCCTGTGGGAGGACAGTCTCCTTTTGTGCCTGACTCCCCACAGCTCTCTTGGAAATCCTGCTCTGTAAGCCTCTCTGGGGACTCCTACCAAATCATATGAGCAGACTAACATCCACCTGGTCTGTCTTCAGACTGTGCCACTGAAGCGTCTGTACAAAATCCTCCTCCGCACAAAGACAAGTCTCTCCTCCAGGTGCATCCAGCTGGACAGTCTGTCATGGGACAGTGTTTGCATCAGAGTTTGTGGGATCCCCTCTGTTTCGGAGGGGTATAAGACTTTGGATGCGCATGTACCTTGAGAGTGCTTGGTTGAAACCTCTTTTCTGATTGCCAGAACCTCCTGTTGAGATTTGAGCTGACTTTTCTCTGCAGCGGTTTGCTTTCATGCATTTCCTACTTGAGATTCAACAAAATTGCAGAACTTTATTGGTGTCCTTCTGGCCTGGGCCAAGGTGCTTGTGTACAGCCCAAGAAGGTAGCTTAAACAGGAGGGGTCCTGGCAGTTGTAGGGTCTTTCTCCATTTGCTTGTATTGTCGCATTGCTGGGTGCAGCACCACTGGGCAGCATCCACTGATCTCCCTCTGCCGCATGCGCATTTGGCTCATTTTCCAAGAAGGTCCTTAGACTGTCTTTTAGGCTGAGAGCCATCTTTTCTGAAGGAATCCAGCAGGGACAATGGCCAGTAGCAAATCCTTAGGAAAGAGAATTAAAAACAGGCAAGCCTCAGTGACTGTAACCATGATTTAGCTTCTGGGCGCCTAGCAATCTGTGGCTGGGGAATTTCCTGAGCCAAAGGCTTTATCTTTGGATTTAAGAACCTTGGTGTATCTTTCTATTGTGAATATATCTAATTATTTTGGTATCCACAGCAACTTATGGCTGCAACTTGTGCAGCTTAATTATGTTGTGTGGAAAAAAATGCAATCTTTTGTTATGAGTCTGAGTTTAATGGCATCTGATGTTCTGATTCTTATATGCGTTTACGTGCTGGCATAGCAATGGTCTCTTTCCCTTTCTTCCTTTGCTAATAAATCCTAACGTGCAGTTTGCCTTTTTACTACCACTGTGAGGATTCTTGAGCAAACACCTTCTGGTCCTGGCAACTTTTTTTTATTGATTTGTTCTATTCTCTTTTCTCCTGACATTTCTATATGAGACAGATCCTCTAACCTGCCTTCTATAAAGCGGTGTTCCAGGGTGGGAACCTCTCTAGGCTCATTGCAGTGAATATGGACACACAGAATTCACATAGCTCTGCTGATATGACCTTGTGTTCTTCAAGGTGTTATCATGGCTTTCCAGTGAAATTGCCAGAGTTTAAGCCCTTTGCTATTTTCCTCATTTCCAAACAGGAAATTAAGTGTACTTGCATGTGTGAGTGCACATTGCTCTTTTGGCAGTGATATGGGCATGTAGAGAGAGATTATTTTCACGCCGTTTTAGACATTTATCTTGAGATTGGATGAGAATTTCCAGAGTACCCAGTTGCCTAGCTGGAGTAGACAGCTAGTGCAGATAGAGGTGTGCATTTGGACAGATAAATCCCTCTTAGGATGCTGGTGTGAGCCTTACGTCACTCCCTGGTTGGACCATCCAGGTTCACTGGAGAAGTAGCCTCTGTAGCTGCTAATATAATAAGGAAAGTGGAGATCAAATGGGAGGGAGATTAATTTACATTGAACTTGTTTAAGAGCAGTAGTTGAGTGTGTGCACAGTACTCATGGCAGCCAAGCTCCTAAAAGCTGAATTATGTTAATAGCTTTAGAGGCAATACTGGTAGTCAAGCAATTGCTAGTTAGAAGAAGGATCAGAGCAGACCTGGGGTCAGGATCCTTTTGAAGGCATGGAAAGTGGTCTGACCCACAACCAAGCAATGGCAATATAGTGAGTCTGCAGCATAGAGAAGGCCTGTCTTTGGAGGACGCTCATCTCTCCTTTGCTTTGTCTTTCAGAAATGTAGATGGCAGCTGCTGCCTGTGAAGGACTCGCACCCATCTGACCCTGCACAGCGCTTCCGATTGCTACCATGATCCTCTGCATGCTGCTGTTGGCCTCACTGCCTGAGCCATCTGGCACCGAAATCAACCCTGGTAGGGAGCTGCCAGGCTGGGAGAGGACTCTAATCTCCCACCTTTCATATGTTCATTCTCGGCCTTTCTTTCCCTCTCATGATATATGCATGTAAATGTAATCACTAACATAGTCCCTGAATGCCCTCCTGTGTGCTGAGACTGCCAGTCTTCCTTGACTGCTGTGGACCACCTCTCTGGACAGTCCCAGGAGGGCCCAGGCACATGGATATATTTTTTCTTGTGCAACATCTGCATTTCATTCTCTACCTTTTGATGTGAGAAGGAAGGAGTAAGAGCTATATTCCATATCTGACAGGCTGGTGTACCATGATTTTAGACAGTAGTATAACGGTGTCTTCTAGTTTATTCTGTATGCATTTCCATAGTAATAAGTTGCTTTTTGACCTCTCACTTGAACACAGAATTCAAGCTTTCATAACCTGTTTACTGTAACAACATGGTAGCCTTCCTGTCCTGAAGTAGCTAATTCAGTCTTCACTGTATTTGTATATTTAGGCTGTTCTTTACTTTGTTCTTGTCCTTACCGATACTGAAGTCTGCTGTTATTTTACTGCAAAGTAGTACAGTATCATGGGATCCTTCTTCTTTCAGTTGTATTTTTGCTATATCTGAATAACTTGGTATCATCAGCAAACCTCGTCACCTCAGCATACATCTCCTTTTCAAGACTATTTATGAACATATAGAACACCACTAATTCATTGATACTGTGCCTGACAATAATCGCAGCAAAATCCTTCTGAAATAACCTTTGTTCACAGGCATTTTTGTGTTGAAATTTGTCAATTTGTTGTCCAGCCTTTGCTTTGTTCTGTAAGGTGGTAACAAAAAGGTGAATTTCATGCTTCTGTCTTTTCTTACACCTTCTGAACCTAGTTAACAACTTTATCAAAGCTAGGTAGAAAGACGGCAGTCTCGGAGATGAAGAAATGAGGAGACCCAAGGCAGTGCCTTTGCTGAGGAAAGGGCAGGCAAAGCTGCTGATATGGCAGCAGGCAGTTTGTTAGTGAGGATGTGTGTAGTGGGGGTGTCAACCAGTGTGCCCGCGGCTCTGGAGTGACTACAGCATGTGTTCTTTTGCCTGTGTCACCTCAGACTAAGGGAAGGGCTGGGGCTGCTGTAAGTTCAGAGGACAAAGACCAAAAATCCATCCATAGGAAAATATATTTCATTTGTTCTGGGACTTGCCATTGACTATGCTTTTGTCTTTTAATTTTTTCATTATTTAGGTCTGTTTGTTTGTTTGTTTTGTCTGCTGCTGATGTCAACCTGACATGAATATCTTGCTTGCCTTTTTTGAATTCTAGTACAGCATTAAGACTTGCAGTTTTCTGAAACATCTCTAATATTCCAGGATGTATTTCAAAGATGACTTGCGAGGAAGAGCTCTTGGCCAATTTATACTTGTAAGCTATGTCTGCACTGCCTTTGGTAGCTGTATTGAGTTTACAGAGCCTAATGGCTTGAGCCGGTTGTGTCCTTCCTCCCTGGAGGCACCAAGCTGGAGACCCTGCTCAGGCCTGGAGAGGACCACCTGGTCCACTCAAGGCTAGAGGCAGGGAACAGACTAGTGTGGGGCAATGTGGGCGATCAGGGGATTAGGCTCAAATATAAGCTGTAACCTGCAGTGACATGATAGTACAGATGTTCTCATAAGCTGAAGTTATCTGGTCATCTGGAATTAGATGCTTTTTAACTTCTCACTTATTATTGGGCTGCTGAACATAGTATCAGTTGGTCTTATCTGAATGCAAGTCAAACATCCTGTTTCTTCCAGAAAAAGAAGAAAAAAATCTTTGCAATACTTCCTTTTGTACCACATCATTACTGATAAGTAATATCTCATTGTAGAATAGGTCTATGTAAAGAGTAACACTAGTATGTTTTTTGATGTTGTTAAAAATGCTTCTCTGTAAAGTCTTTGCTCTTCCAGGACTCTGTTGAATGATATTAGCTCTCCGTGTCAATGCATTTCATTACTTGCAATTCTAGTTTGTAGTAATTATAAAGTATTTTCTCCTTTTCTGTTTGCTTTCTCTAAATTTTATCATTGCCATGTTTATTCCATAGCCTATCAATTAGACTTGTCTGGTGATTTAAAAAAAAAAAGAGTACTGACTTTTTTACTTGCTTGTTTCCAATTCCAGCCATATGCCGTTATCCTTTGGGCATGCATGAAGGAACGATACGGGATGAAGATATCACTGCTTCCAGCCAGTGGTATGATTCCACAGGACCTCAGTATGCACGGTAGGTTAATCTCTGGCAAAACTGTAATCCTTTTCTTTTACTTATCTAATATGATTGAAGATAAAAATTCTTCTTTAGCCTCACTCACAAAGAAACCCATTTGCTTAGCTTGTTCACCACTTCCATAGTAGATCTAAATAAATGCACAGAGAAAGGCCAAAAGGCGATGGTCAAGGTCACAAGTTGCAACATGGGAAATTCTGACTCAATATAAAGAAAAAATCCTTCCCAATGAGAAGGAAGGGGTGCAGTTTTTAGGTTTCCAGAGAGGTGCTGACCTCTCCATCCTTGGAGATTTTCAAGACGTGGTTGGACAAGGCCTTGAGGAAGCCAACGTAGCTTTGAAGTTAGCCCTGCTGTGAGCAGGAGATTGGACTAGAGACCTCCAGAGGCACTTCCAACCCTGTTCTTTCTGTAGCTCTATAACCATCTCTAATGGGTTTGTGATTTACAGGTCAGCTAGGGACAGGGCCTTTGGAACTATTGTTAGAGCACTTGAAACTCTGATTTGTAAGAAGTCACTTATACGGGTGGACTTTTCAACAGCATCATAATGAAGAAATGGGCTGTGTGCACTTTAATTCAAAGAAGTTCTGAATTCTTTGGCTGTTTTGAATGTGATCACCCTGACCTGATGGCACTGACTGCTGGTCTCAGCRGTGTTCTGCATCAGTTAGATACATTGCCTTTTTATGGAACTGATTACAAAAGTGTTTCCCTTTTCCCTGCCATGGATTTTTGCTTTCCCCCTAGTTAGAAGCAAGGAGAAATAAATGTTCCTAGTTCAGCTTTTCTGTTGTATTCATTACAGCATCATTACAGGAAATAATGCCACCAATTTTTTTTATTCTGATCAAATTTTTTTAAAACTAACACTGTATTTTGTAAACTGGAAAATACAGASTTAAGGAGTTGTTAAAAAGCAGCTACAGGATTTTCTTTCAATGTCAAGAAATATTAGTCTTTTTCAGCAGTTTGGCTTTTCATTCTTATGTTGTTCCACTTCTTTCAAAGCTGCAGACTGATGATTTGCAAAGTATCTCCCAATGTAAGTTTCCTTATAGTTGTTTGTAATGATGATATCAAACATTCCTACAGTGTCTATGCAAATTAGATATGCATTGCAGGTTAATTATGATGGTTATATTTATACAAAGACTTTGAGCAGTCCAAAATCGTGAAATTCTCCTAGTGCTTGCTTTTTTCTTACTCTGTTTTAGAGCAAAGATGCTAAATGTCATGTGTTTTGGCAAAGTTTGAACAAACCTGTGGGTCTGAAAGCGGGAAGATGTATTTTGTTCTCTGAGGGATGGCTTATTCCAAATTCTGCAAATATCTCGGTCGTCACTTGCCATCTGTTACCATCATCTCTTTCTGCTAGGGCAGCTGAACATCCACAGGCGGAAGACATGAAGGGACACCCTCTAGCTGACTTCATTTTGTTAGAGGTCATGGCTCTCCTGTGCAGATGCTGCTTGTCCCTGTCACTTCATGATTGCCCTTCACATCTGTCTTATATAACTTGTTTTACTTGCCACTTCACTCTAAAAGTCTTATAGAAACAGCAGGGTACTGGCTGAGCTGAGACAAAACTCCAGTTTCTAGCCTGTACCTTGACCTTCTGCATCTCCTTCTGGGTACTTCCTTCCTTGATAAGACATTTGGCTGCACTCGCCATTCCCACTAATTAGAGCTAGGAGGGCTGTCAGAAAGAAAAGGACATTTGAAGGGCTTGCTCTTTTCTGGGATATCTCTCTTGCTTTAAAGCTCGCATGGACTTATCATGTCCAGATAAATTTTTCACATTTAAAACTACTTTCACCAGCTTGTGGCTTGCACAGCTGGGTCTAGAGATGCCTAGGTAAGTCAGTGTTTCCTTCAGTGGCTCCACCTGCTGATTGCTAGATCACTTGGCATGCAATCTCTAAGGCTAAAAGTTTGAATCTTTGCAGCTAGTGCTACAATGCTCAAATTTAAGCAGAGAGATTGTCATCAAACACTGAGCAGTGTCTTGCACAAGCAGCTCGGATCAATGAAGAAAATGTGAAAGATGTGTTGAGATGACCCACAATAATTAGTAGATGGGCAGAGCTTTTTTCTAAAATCTATTTTGAGATAGCTCCTCTTTGTGCTTGTAACAGCTATAGAAGGAGGCTGAGCAGAGGTTCAGACATTACTGTATGGGGGATTTAGGTAAAGTGACAATGTACTTTCCAGGCCACATGCTAAAAAGCAGTCAATACACAATTTCCTACTGACTAATATAGTTGTTTCCAAGTCAGCATTAAAGTATTGGTTCTGAGAAAGAAATGACTTACAGTAGTTAATGAGAAATATCCAGAGTGGCTCTGAAAAGGGCAAAAACTGGCTACAGGTGTCTCGGATAAATGTCTACAGATCATCACCCAGAAAGGGAGAGGTGTTTGGTAGCCAGCTGCCAGGGCTCACTTGCTGATTTGCTTTCTTTTTATGCAATTCTCCAAGTTTCAAGGGGCCCCTCAGTTACTGGGAAGGTTGGATTCTCAAGAAAAAAGGGTTTTTTTAATGTGTTTGGTTTTTCCCTCAGGTTACAAAGGGAAGAAGGGGATGGAGCCTGGTGCCCGGCTGGCTTGTTGCAGCCAGAAGATGTGCAGTTCCTCCAAATTGACCTACACAAGCTCTTTTTCATCACCTTAATTGGAACTCAGGGACGGCATGCCCGTGCCACAGGCAAAGAATTTGCACGTGCTTACCGAATTGACTATAGCCGCAATGGAGAGCGCTGGGTCTCCTGGAAAGATCGTCAAGGCAGGAAGGTGGGTGTAGCAGGAGCTGAACCATGGAGCATGCAGAATCCAAGCAAAATCATAGGGAATTAGACTGCAGAAGGTGCATCCTCCTTTTGTCTCTGCCTACTGCCTAGTGCATCTTACTGTCTCCTGATTCCTCTCTGTGTCAGGTGTTCAACATCCTCTGCCTTAGTCCTGTATTTGCTGGGGCTGTTATTCCCTTGACCTGATTCCCCAAATCCTTGCCATTGCCTTGACCTAAAATAGTGGCTCCTTGCTACCTTTCTGTACGTAGTCAAAATGTTTTGAAATGCAATGTGAATGTCTCTCGACCAGCCTGCGACTCGCTTCTAAATTGGAAGCTGCAAAGCAAGCTTCATGCCCGGTGTCTGTTTTTGACTGTTAACTACTTTGTCTGGGATCTGGCATGCCTGTGTGTGGGTTTTTTTAAGAGGTGGGGCGTGGAAAGGGGACCAGGTTCTGGATGTCTGATAGTGGTGAGCCATGAGGAGAGAGGAGTTTAGAAGGTAGGCAACATGTTGAGTGCACACCCACAGAGGCTTCCCTGCTCAACTGCAGTCGTTTCCAACTCCCTCCAGACTCAAGTATGCAGTGCTGCACTAGCTGCACTCTGCTCGTGTTCACAAGCCTTTCTTAAACCTCCCTGGAAAAGTGTTTTCTCCCATCTGCAGCTTGTATGAGCTGATCCCCCTGTCTCAGGCCTAAGCYAGAATCTAGCCCTCATTAGAAGGGTAGCTGGTACTGTGGTGTTTTCTAGCACTGAGGGTGCTTCGGAAGTCACAGTGGGGTCTGTAATGCTAGAAACAGTTTAGATAATAACTTCTAGCTTGTTAATGAATGACTTGTTCACTCAGACCTTTGATTTGTTACTTGGCCATTAGTTATCTTGCCTGTCCCTCAAACTTTGTGTGCCTGCAAACACTGTGTGTGCAGGATGGGAGGGGAAGCTCAAGCTCGATGGTGCTAACTATTCTTCACTGGTACTTTACCAGGTGAAGYCTGTCTGCATCTTCAGAGTTACACCAGAATTGAATGGTTACACTGTCCCCAAGCAGATAAATCCCCTCCTCCACTGTCCCAGTCCTGTGCAAAGCAGTGTTCTCAGGCCCACAGAAGTTTGTTGATGTCAGTGTTATGATTAGTCTGCTGGCTCCATTTTTGCAAGATCTCCTTCTTAGACTACAATAAGGTAATGAGCATGTATTCATCTGTCTGTTATAATGTGAGCCATCCCCTGGTCTTCCATGAGTGAGTCCACATATGTATTCTGGCACTGTGTGTATGTGTTCTCCATCATATGAGACCAAAAAGTTTTACCTCCTGGTATCTTTAGAGAAGATGGTCCTGTTCTTCTTGTTCAGAACACAGCATACAATGTGTGATTCCTGCCATTTCAGCTCCTCTGAAAAATGACTTTGCCTAAAGCATACTTTTCTCAGCATGTGTCACCAGTAAAGGTCATATTCCATTAGTGAATCCGTATTTCAAAAGCACTACTGTCCTGTCAAATCACTTGTAAAATGTCCTACAAAATCATTCAAGCCTTGGAATGAGGTGCAAATGTAGGTGCAAGATCCAGAGTTGTTTTTGTGCATTAGGAAGACTTCTTCCAGTCCTGCAGTTGATAGATCCGCAATCACTGAGATATCACAGTATGACAGTGTGAACCCATCTTGGCATGTCCCATGTCTGGGGAGATCACACAAATGGCTTCAGCCAAGAAGATCCCTTCGCTTTGCTGCTAAGTTTCAGACCTCAATGGGTTGTGAGGTCATCAGGCATGTGGGATGTGCCCCAGGACCACACCAGGAAAGTCAGCTCTAGCTTTGATGTACTCAGTAAAGGCAAATGGTCAAGCTGTTGTCCCCTTGTCTCTGACAGCAGTTCAGGATGGTGCTTTCTACTGGCCCTAATGTTGTGTGGTGCAGCACTGTTGCCTCCTGGTCTCTCCTGATGCTGTTGGGAATGTTGATTGGCACCATCAGTTGCTGGTGCTGGAGTCTGGGGTTCTTTCCACACACAGYTCATTGCTTTGTTTCTTTGGCTGTGAGAAACTGCACGTGCTCAACAGCAGCAACCCCCACTTGTGGAGGTGCTGTGACAAGTGCATTTTCCCTTTGCTTCTCTCAGATGATGCCTGTCTGATACAGGCATCAATGTTGGCTTTTCCACTATAGAGCTGGTGTAAAGATACCTTTTTATGAGAGGGGAATGGCTGTTGAAAGCTTCCTCCTCTTATTCTGTCCAGCAGTGAGTSCACATTGGTCCTTGTAGGACCATTCTGGCTTGAGATACTGATGTTATCTTGGAGATTCCCTTGAGGAATGGTCAACTCCAGAGGATCTGTCCAACTCCTGTAATGAAGGCCTGGGGTATTTCAAGGCTGTCTGCAGTAAAATGGCAGAATTTCTACACAACCCTCCTAAGGAAGTAAACAAATCCACCTGCAGTCAAATTGAAATTCTGCCATATGTTAGCTTCTCTAGGGTCTTGTTTCTTATCAGTGAGATCATGTGGAGCCAGCTTAGCTGTCTTACGGCTCTCTTAGGTCATCTGATGACTGCGTTAATTCCTTTTACCAGGTGTCTGAAGACAAGGATCATTTATGTGTCCATATTTCATTGGAAGAGATCATGAGTATTTGTCCTAGGAACAGGGGTGTTAAGAGGCTGCAAGTTAAAAGCCTGTTGGGAGGCTGAAGAGGATGAGGAAGCGAGCCTGCTCTCTGACCATCCTTTAAACTGCTGAGACTGTGCTGCTTTGTAGAGTCTCCCCCATCAGGTGCACAAAAGCATTTCACACTGTCCTGGTGGAGTTCAGAAGACTTTCTATGCAGCTTTTCAGGTGGCTTTTGATAAAACAGATGTGGTCTCCCCTCACATCATTTCAACTGCCTTCCTGGGGCTCTCCATCCTAGCTGATCTTGAGAAAGATGCTGTGTTCTGAGGAGCTTCCTCTTGTGGTATAACAAGGCCCAAGATCCTTTACTTCTCTAGTGACTCAAAAGTTGCACTCACTCTCTGGAGATCTTTCCTGCTGCCATGAAGAGGAAGCCATTTCTCTGCTCCCTCATTGGCCTCCGTCATCTTTTAAATTGCCTGCATGCCAACAATTCCAATCCACATGGTCTTCTGAGCAGTCTCAGCTTCTGATCCATCCTTCCCACTGAGAGCATCTTTGAACAGGAGCCCTCACACCAACAGTTTAGGCTCTTGATGTCAAAAGTGTTCTTATTTTGTCTCCGTAGGTCCAGATCCTTTCAAAAAATCTCTTAGGCTTTTTGAGCCCTTCACTGGGGAATTGACAGCTTCAGCTGTTCCCATACAGTGACTGTCAAAGCAGATAGTGGGCTGTTCCTAGAACTGTGATCAAACAGAGGAGGAGGAGGAGTGGGTGAAACTCCCTGCCAGATCAGACTACGCTTTACCAGGATGGAGCAGTTGTGGTAATGCTGAGTGTTTCAGTTCAAGACATCTGCTGGGCAGCTACTTGGACCTTCATCCATGAAATGCTGCACTGACTCTGACATTTTGTTGGCTCATGCAGTATTTCGTAGAAAAAGGACATCAAGACCCTCCTGAGGTAACTGGTGATGAGGGGAATTGCTCAGCGTTACCTGCTGTTAGAATGTACATGTGGACTCACTCGAAAGAGAGGTTACRTACCAGTAACTGAAGTTCTCTGTATAGTCCACATGTACATTTGTCTCCCACCTGCCTTTCTCCTCTCAAAGTCCTTCCTGGTACCGGTCTGCAGTGGACAGGAAGTGAAATGGCAGCAAGCACCCTTCACCTTCTAAGCTGTGCACCGGGTAGGAGGAGGGGAGCAGCAGCAGCAGCAGCAAACCCTCTGCAGATACTGCCTGGGGAAACTCCTCAGTCTCAAATGATGGGGTGCAAGTATACTCCTGTACATATGAACTGCACACCAGGAAGTTACTGGTAAGGACCTCTCTTTTCCAGGTGATCCAAGGCAACATTGATACTTATGACGTGGTCTTGAAAGATCTTCGGCCTCCCATCATTGCCCGTTTTATCCGGGTGATTCCTGTGACAGAGTTGCCAATGACCGTCTGTATGAGGGTGGAGCTCTATGGCTGCATCTGGTATGGTAAGTAGTGATTTTCATGCCTGTAACTGAAAAGTAGCCTTTACACAGCACTGACTGGGACTCCTCAGCATCCTCACACATGAGAGAGATTTCCAGGCCCACGGAACTGCTTCTGGTGGTCCACATCATAAATAACAGAATTATGTGGGCAGAGATGGTAGAAGGCTGCTGCTGCTGTGTTTCTGAGGTTTATGGCCTTCTTTTTTTAGATGGCTTGGCATCCTATAGCATCCCTGAAGGAGGGACAATAGCGGCTCCTGGCTTCCCCATCGTTTATCTGAATGACTCGACCTATGATGGCTACCATGAGCGCAGGTGGGAGAAGTTGTCCTGTTCTCTCTCTGTCACTGTGCAAATTATTTCTTCTTTCTTACTTATCCTGTCATTAGTATCCTGCATCCTAAACACTTCCTTGGTGAGACCTCCCTTGCTCCAAGCTAGCCTCCTAGTTCTCCAAAGCATTTAATATTTGAATGGCTTGGTTGTTCCAGACCCTTTAACATGTTGTCAGTTGCTATTTTGAAGGAGGGCACAAGCTCRTGATTCATTCCATCCTAGCTGGTGAAGGTGACCAGGAAGCAAATTATTTGTCTGTTATTGGAAGTCTTTGGCGCTTCCCTTCAAAGAGAAGGATCTGTCATTATACAGCCAAGTGCTGTCTTTGTTCGTGGCTTCCCATCTGTACATGGTGTGATGAGACAGTTCTGATATTGTTTGGTTGCCTTAAAGCCCTCATCGTTCTTGGTCTCTACTGTGACCATATTCATTGCACTGGTTTCACTGCTGATCAGGTATAGCCTTAAGCTGTTGTTGATACTGCAGATCATAAGGTGCTGCTACTCTTTTGTTGCCCAAGATCGGAGTGGGAGAGCTGGCTGGACCTTTTACTTGCACAATCCCAGTGTCCTTGGACCAGCTGAAGGTCCTTCCCCTCTTCGTTGCCTTTGCTTCTGGAGTTTGATATTTGAAATGCATTCTCCAGCAGACTGCATCTTAAACTGTTGCAGGAGGTCTCCAGGGTAAATTGGGCATCCGAGAAAGTACGCAACACCTGAACTCTAGGCCTGCACTTGATACCTGTGAGCTTCTGGACAGATGTGAGATACTCTTTTTGAAAACAAAGCCCTGAAGGACTTGAAACAATTTGGAAAACTGCATCAGTCCCTGTGAGAAGCTACAAGTCAGCAGAGGCACCACTGCCAATGTGGTATCAGAGGAAGGTGGCTGATTTCTCACTGTAAAGATTTCTTGGGTATGGTGCTTTTCCAGTTTGGAGTCAAAAAGCCCAGAATCATTGGATTTTACAGCTCATTACAAGGCATGCTAATATGTCAAATCACTGAGGTAAATTAGGACATTTGTTGACATTTTGAGGTCTGTGGTTTATCTTATAGTGACTCCCTTAGAAGACAGAGTTCATTAAGAATCTGAATCTGAAACATTAAATAACTGGCTGAACTTTCAGAGATTTAGCGTGACAACTTTTCTTTGCTGTAAATACAGATTTGAATACATTTAAATGGCTTGAAATGTTGGGCAAACTTAGGCATGGGCCTCCTCTTGAGGCAGCAGATCCCTGCTTGTGCAGAAAGGTGACTGATAAGTGACTTGGTGGCATGCATTGAGCTAAGGTGCTTCTATTGTACACTCCCATTTCAGTTGTTATTAACTTCCTGAAAATTTTTGCTGATGCCTAAAATTCTTCATGCTTAGAGGTGATTTTTTTTAAAGTTACTTCTGTCCTACTATGCTGGAGTCAAAAACATGGGAGGGGAGGGGAATACATTCTTCATACTTGAGGGGTGTTGCAAGATACGAGGTAATTAGGTCTTGGTTAGGGTGACATCTGATGCTTTCAAGCTGTATTGACATATTAAAGATTGAACATGGAAACCTGGCCTTTGAATAATGAGTTTCACTCAGAGGTCTTTTTCACTTGCAGAAAATATTTTAAAAAGCAGATATTTAGAAATCCAAGGTCTGTGTTGTGAGATCAAAATTTCCTTTGAATCACAACCTATGTTTTAGAGTGTGTCTTATAAAAAGTCACATGTGCAGAAGGATGTAAGTGTTGCGCTTAGCTGTCGAGCCCTAACTTAGGAAGCAGGCTTTGCTGGAGAGTGCCAGGGAGCTCTAGATGCAGACGCAAAACCCAACATGCTGAGCAAGGAGTCTTCCAAACTAATTAAACTGTAGGTTAAGTGCCTGACTGGCCTGGAGGCAGGAGTCTGCATTTTCCAGCTGTGAATCCTGTTTAGAGTTCACAAGACAGGCAGACTAGTGCAAATTCCAATTATAGGAGGGCTTACTTGGAATAGACTTGGGGACCTTCAGCGCGCGTACCAGCAATCCAGCCTTGGTTACAAAGACTGCCTAATTAAATGAAACAGGTCCAGGAAGTGAGCTCGGGCATTGATACTGCTGAGCTGTTAGCACTCTCCCTGCCATAGGACAAGGGGCAGAATATGCCAGGGAGCACTGCCAAAAGGCAGTTGAGTCAGGAATGTACCATGTTTAGCCTCTCCTACTCCGTACAGTCTTCCAGCACTGTCCCGATGGGCTCTGCACTCTCAGATACGAAGTGGAGCCGGGCAGAGTCCTGGGAGAAGAATCTGCTCAGCCTTGCGAATGGTGCCAGTAACACTCTCCTCTTGCGTGAGAAGCGGTGTCAGAAACAATCCCAGATAGAATTGGCTCTGTCTGCTTGTGAGTCGCTGGACTAGCTGACTGTGGCCTCTCACTGCCTCTTTTCCACACTTTTCTGTGCCTGCCTGCAAAACTTTCTCCCTCTTGTTCTTCCACGGTAGGACAGAGCAGTGTTCCTCCCATGCAGCTCCACAGTCAAATGTTTCACTTCAGGTTCTCCTAACAGAGAGCTTTAAGTGTCTTCTCTAGAGCCTTCACTTTCATTCTCAAGAGACTCTACTTATTGCTAGATTTTGCTGTCAGTGTGTCCCATCAATGCAAAAACTTCTGCCTTTTGCAAAGCAGGGAAAGGTTTTCACAGTTCAGCCTGAATAAAATAAAGGTGATGTTGTACGATAACAGGGAATGAGTTCTTGTCCAGAATGGGTTAAGAATAATTAAACTAATGTTTTCCTGGTCCCAGTTGAAAGACTTAAGTGCTTTCACACTCCTGTGGGTCAAGGAGCTTGAGTTTTGTCCTGGCTGCTGTTCTGTATAACTGTCAGATCTTTCTTGCTAGGCACTTGTATGGAGGCCTGGGCCAGCTGACGGACGGTGTGCTGGGACTGGATGACTTCACGCAGAGCCACCAGTACCGTGTGTGGCCAGGCTATGACTATGTTGGCTGGAAAAATGAGAGCTTCAGCACGGGCGCTGTTGAAATGGAGTTTCAGTTTGACCGACCGAGGAACTTCACCTCCATGAAGGTATCCACGTCCTCCCTCTCCTGCTGCCTGGAGTGGGCTTTGGGTCTGGGTGCTTCCAAATTGCCCCTCTGGGCTCCCTCCCCAAAGCATGAGCATGTGAGGCACTTAGCACCAGAGGCAGGATTTGAGCAGGAAATATCGCAGGTTTACCCATGCAGAAAGCTGCAGCAGGGAAGCGCTTGCCTTTCTGGAGCTCGGATGCTTTCCTTTCACCGTTTAGCTTAAATGACTAAGCAGATGCCTGCGGCGGTGTTTGGGCAGCCTCCGTTGACAATGAAGATGGATTTAGGATGTAGGCTACTTACTGTCTACAGGCCTTGCCTGACCCTTGAGGCAACAAAATGTGATTGTGCTTCCATTTTTTGACCAAAAACTTCTCTGGATGCCTAAATCTATGCTTGTGCTGTGGGAAATTACTTAATCATGCAGGAAAGGGATGAACAAAACTTTTAGAGTCTGTAGTAAACAGCAGAATCTTTTTAAAAGGATCAGTGGCTTTTCTTGTAAAGATTTCAAATGAAGGAGAACCCACCACATCCTTAAGTAAATTGTTTTGGTGGTTACTTACCCTGGTTTTATTTTGTCTATTTTTAGCTAGCAGCTATTGGCTCTTCGCCTGCTTTCCCTGGCAAAAAATCCGAGTCCTGCCTTCTCTGAAATTTTCCTGTTTCTAGTCTATGATTAAATCACTTTCTTAATCTTTGCTTCAGTAAACTAAGTTGGCTGAGCTTCTCAATTCCTTCACTGTGAGAGCCAGGATTACTTGTGCTGTTCTCTTCCAATCCTTTTTTTGCTTGCCAGTACTCTTTTGGAGGTGTAGAGGGTGGAATTGGATGCAGGCTTTCCATCAGACTGCATAGAAGAATGATACCAATTTTCTGCTTTTGTTTATGCTTCATTTATGAATCCTGTGATCACTTTTTTTTTTTGCCAAAGGATAGGGAACCAATGTTCACCTGACTTTTAGCATGATACCAAAATCTTATCCAAAAGTATTGGTTTCCAGGATAGAAGTCCAATCCAGAAAGCCTGATTTACATTTTGTTGCTGAATTCATTACCTTGAAATGAGTCAGTCAGAGGACTCAGCTCACTGCGCAGTTCAGTTTAATTGAGAAACTGCCATTTCTGTTTGTTGTTGCTTCATTTTTTTTTAATTTTTTTTAAATCTTATTGCTAGTGATTTTACTGTCTCTTTGGATCACTGAAAAAGATAGTGAATAGCCTTGGACTGGGAGCATGTTCCTGCAAGGGGAAAAAAAAAATTACTGAAGAATGATGCCTTAATTTTTAAGATTGCAAAGTTTAAATCAAATTATATAATTCTTGAGTTCATATTCTGTTAGTTGGAGTCGCATGTTATAATGAGAATAAATCAAATGCCGTATAAAGATTTGTCATGTAAATGCAGCCTTCCTGATCAACCAAATACATAAGCTCGTAGAAATAACAACTTTGTTTAGTATTTCATGATAAGGCTGCTTTGATTAGCATAAATTAGCCTTAATTTTTAATTCAGTGTATGCTATTTCACCTTTGCATTTATTTTGTATAAGTTAGCTAGCCAGTAATCACTTACTTCACGATACATATCTTAATGTTAGTACCTATTAGCTTTATTCCAGTCCTTTGAACTTCCCCAATATACAAGGGAACGTTAAAAATAAATGTTATCAAATTTTGCAACTACATTGCAAATTACTTAGGCTTGCATATTATAGAGTTGGACTTTAGTAGGCAGTGCTTAACACCACACTCATAATAGTTGGAATAGAAAGTATTCCTGTTTCACTCCAAGATGTGAACATATCCAACTTCTGTCCCAAGCTGGCACAAGCTGTATTGCAGGCGTCAGGCTTTCCTGCCTTGTTACGGATGACTATACCTCCTTATTGAATAATGTTGCCTAGGCTTCATCTGTTCCCGATTATACTCAAATACCCTCTTTTTGTCTTTTTCCTGCTCATCAGGCCTCCCGTCCTCATTACCGCTTCACTCCTATTCACTGCGAGACGTCACGGAGGCGAAGCAATTAAGATTCAAAGCCGCACTTAGCACGGAAACTGTTGTTGTTGCAGTTGTTAATGCTGCGCAATGATTAGGAAATAATTCCTGGAGCCTTGAGGGAGGGTCAGACCACCGTGGCTGTGAAAATGGAGGGGCAGGCTGGGACGACCACTATGGACTCTGAGGGCCACCTTATTCCTCTTATAGTTCCTGGCACTGGTGCTGTGGTCCAGATTTCAGTATTTCATGGCAGAATCAAAACTGTCATGGAAAAAAAAACCCCACACCCAAACCCAAGGACAACATTTGCATTAAAGTAAGAGAGCCAGGGTAATAGCATAAGGGATCCTTATGAGCCTCATCTCTTTGTGAAGCCCCCATTTGCTGGTAGGGTGCTGTGTGTTGGTGTTGATGGGCCCACGGTGCTGCAACCCGGGGTGACAGAGGAGCCGTTGGTCCCCTGCCTCTGTCACTTATGCCAGAGCCTCTTGGCTTGGGCATAGCCCAAGAGCAGGAAGGGGAAAGTTGCTACCAGCTCTTGGGAGGGTAAAACAAACCTCCCAAATACAGAGGTGTGAAGTCAGCCTGGAAGCAGCCTGCAAACTGCTTAGTCTGAAAGCAGACKGCGTGGAGCCATAACTTGGAGATACGTGAGGAAGCCTCTGTGTTAGTGAGATGTTAGCTTGGCGGCGTAGCGATGATGGCTTAAATTCCAGCATCATTAGCTAAGCCGGTGGTGCCGTTGCAGCAGGGACACCCTGATGATGTACTGAGCCACCAGGAGAGGCTGATGGGTGCAGGCTTACATGATGGTGTAAAGAAAACATCAATCGTTGGTTGTTTTCGGGGGGCGGGAGGGGGCAGCCACAGCAGAACTAGTGGTATGTATCAGTGGAATAGCTTCTCTGGCTTGCACATACTGCTTGGTAATTTTTTGAAGAAAATAGCTTACATTGCAGATGCCGTGGGCTTTGTAAAAGAGGCTGTAGAGCCCAGATATTTCCCCTCTTAGGATATATGTTCAAGGAGAATCGTTCTGTGAGGCTTTAGATTAATACAGGGTGGTATGTTTGGGGGTTTGGGGCTGTTTTTTTGTTGCTGTTGCATTTTTTTGGGGTCTCTTGGAGACCTTGCCAAGACTTGACCATTAATTTAGTTTTTGTGTGTAAAGTTAACAGCTGTTTCAGAATCACTTTTTGCGCAGACATTCCTACTGCAGACTTAAGGGTGGATGGGGCTGTCCTAGAATAAGTCACYCATGTTGATTTAAGAGTATTTGTACAGACAGCTGTTAGAAATAGAAGAGCTGCATGAACAGAAAATCACCAAACCTTGATTTTTGGTTTCAGTATATCTTCCCRTCTGGGCTGTTTCTTCTTGCTAGGTGCATTGTAACAACATGTTTTCCAAGGGAGTGAAGATCTTCCAGAAGGTGGAATGTCTGTTCAAACCACGCCTGATTGCAGACTGGGAGTCCGAACCTGTTGGAGTGGCAACTGTCTTRGATGACAAAAACCCCAGTGCGAGGTTTGTGACTGTCCCCCTCAATCAGCGCGTGGGTAAAGCCATACTTTGCCGCTTCTACTTCGCTGACTCCTGGATGATGATGAGCGAGATTTCCTTCCAGTCCGGTGAGTGTTCCTYCAGCTCAGAAGATCTAGGGGAGCATGGAGGGCAGAAGTGATGGTGTAGAGGTGCCAGTTGTGTGAGGTTAACARCAGTGCAGGGCAGCCTGGGGCTACCTGAAGGGGAGTAAGAGGTAGTACTGAGTGCGCTGCACGGGGTAGGAGTGTAATAGGGAAATGCGGGATAGCTGGGAGGCTGTGGGACAGTGCAGGGGTGGGGGAGGCAGCCTGGGGTGCAGAGCCAGGGCATGGCTTAAGGGGATGGTGTAGCCCATCAGTGGGAGCAAAGGGCAGGCTGAGTTGTGTGAGGAAGAGTGTGGGCGTGAGGCTGGTCAGGGTTGGAAGGGCAAGGCAGAAGCAGAAAGGGCAAATGTGCAGGGAGGACTTTCAAGCTGAGACTGATGCAGGTGTGCAGTAGCAGGACCAGGGGAACCAGAAATGGGATTATAAGGCATTTCTTTTTTGAGACAGTTGCTTGCTGCTTATCAAGTTGACTTTTACATCTTGTTTTTTTATGAATAATTAAATTACATCTATAGATAACTATAAAGCAAGCAGATTGCAAGTTTATTAAAAAGCAAGAGGCAGGACTTTTTTTTTTTGTCCTCCCCTCTCCTCTCTTGAGTCCTAGCTATAAGGTGGAAGTCAGTGCTGTTAGATGCTTGGGAAGACTCTGGAAGGCTTAGAGTCTTGGAGAAAACAACTATCGCTGAGAGCAAAATGCAATGATCTGGGTATAGCTTCCCACTCAGGAGAAGTGGGAACTATCCCTAAACAGCTATAATGAGAGGACAGTGCTGGAGTTTGCAGCTTGTTTCTGTCTTGTTGGTAGCAGCCCCTCCTGGCTACCCTCCCTGTCAGACGTGTGACTGTTGGTCGCTGTTGGCAGGCTGTTGGTCTGGCCTGGGATGACCGTTCTCATGATCATGCCAAACATGAAGCAAAGCTCCTGGCCTGGTTCCTCTTATGTCTGGCTGAGCTCTGGGAAGAGTCCTGTATGCAGTACGCCTTGCTGTGGTTGGGAAGTACAGGGCACTCGACTGAGAGGCTGTGGAGCCTCCGCTTCTCCATGCAGGAGCTCTGGGAAGTGCTGGCTGAGCAGATAAGTGCGCTCACACTTTGTGATCTGCCACGTGGGTCCCAGCCCAGCTYCAGCTGGGAGGCCCGGGGGCTTGGCTGGGATTGCACTGACCACTGGCGAAACAGGAGCAGAGACTGTTGAGCTGACGCTTTCCCTTCCCTGCCACAGACATGGAGAGTGTAAATCCCATTTTGGTGACAGTAGCCCCAACCACAACGGAACTCCTGGAAGCAGAATACAACGTCACCGAGGGGACCTGGGGTAAGGATTTCTGTCACTTAGCTGTGCCAAGGGCTTGAGTGTCAGGTGATTTCACCTTAACACCCTAGTTAATATGGTCTGTCCCTGTCTTTCTGGAGATCTGGGTATGGTCTGGTTATCGCCCTTGTACGCAGGGCTCCATTTTAGTCCTGTGAGCCTCAGCTGTTTCTTCCTCCCTCAACTGGTCTAGGCTGCCTCAGAGCAAGTGGGCTGAATGCATATGTGCAGCCACTGAAACTCTGAAAACTTTCTGCTTGGGGGTGTTGTCTGCTTTAACACAAATCCAGCCAAGGGATCTTTTCCAATGCTAAGAATGGTGTTTAGTTGCAGAAGTCCTCTGCACAGTTCTTAGCTCTGAACCTCCAAAATTAGAATTTCTGATTAAAGCAAAGTGTGAACACAACTAATGCTAATACTCAGGAAGCTGCCTAAGATCTTTTCTGTACCAGACTGTAGAAAGGAACATGGTTTTATGGGAGTTGGCCAGTGGATAAAACAACTTGTGCTTTGACTCCAGATTCTTCTTAATTCCTTTGATTGCAGAAACCACATCTTCTGTAACCAGCACCTGGATAGGAGAGAAAGCAGATGACTCTAATACCTCCATCCTTGTGGGCTGCCTTGTGGCTATTATTCTTCTGCTCCTGATGATTATAATCATTATTCTTTGGAAGCAGTATGTTCAAAAAAGGTTGGAAAAGGTAATGCAATGGGGCTGTTTGGCAGTTCAGTATTAAGTATTAACCCTAATGAGCTCTGAATTATGTGGAAAGCACAGGGCTTCACCTGTTCTGTCTAGTAGCTAAAACACTGTTTCTAGGGCAGGGGAGGATGCAGGCCCTACCCAAGATGTTACTGGAAATGGTTGCAGCTGACACATCACTCAACCTAGCATGAGCTCAGCAGTTTTTGCTCTTTTCCCAAGGCCCCGCGTCGAATCCTGGAGGAGGATGCCACAGTTCGTCTCTCCTTCTACAGCTACACCATTGCCAACAACCAGACCCAGATCCACCAGTCAAATCCCACGTATGAACGTGCTTTCCCACTGGACTTGGAATATCACCAGCCAGCTACACTGCTCCACAAGCTTCCAGAGCTCTCACAAAGTGCAGAGGATTCAGGTAATAAAATCATCAGTCTTCAGAAATTGCCCTTATTCTTTCTATTATCTTCATCAGCTTTTAAAATGTGCCTTTTTTACCCCCCCTGTCTGAGTAATCTTCTCTCACTACTACACAACACTAACTCATGGACCTGAGACAAATATTCTGGAGCCCTGACATTTTTTAGCACRTAGCTTTGGCAGATGGTGTATCAGTCTCCATACACAGCCTTTTATTGTTCTCTTTGAAGACTGTGTTGGTGTTAGTCAGGTCATCTTTTAGCAGCTGCTTTTAGCAATCACAGCAGCAAGTCGTTCGTCTCATCAGCCCCTTGGCAGTGATGTTGCTGCCTGCAGCACTCCGTGAGCCAGTCTGGACAGTCCTGGAGGAGAGGAAGGCCTTTAGCACCTTTCTGGCAGGAAGGGCTCTTTGAAATTCCCTCAGAAGAAGCAGAGGCAAAGTTGGCAGAGAATTGTCCGTGGTGCACTGGCTCCCAGACCCCTGGGAAGCTTTTGGAAGTGTTCCCTTCTGTATGCATCCAACAGGCTTTTGTACTCAGTAATGGCACTGCTGGATTAGTGAATGGAAGGGCAGTACCWCGTTCCTCAAGCACAGATGGGTTGCTAAGTTATTCTATGCAGGGAAGTTGGTTTGGATCCAGTCAGGCAAGTTTAAAGCAAAATGAATGTTCTGTGTAGTACTGACCATATATGGAGTTAAATRCTGACCATGCAGGGAATTAATTATAAAGAGTTATTCCTTAGTATTTATGTGAGTAAGCTGTAAGAGGTAGGGTGAAATGATAACAGAGTACACAGAAAATGGAGACTTCAGTCAGTTCTTGTTGCAGAGGGAGATCTACAGCAAACTTGCCATTTCAAACAACATTCCCTGCCTTAAGTAAGAGGGACAGCTCATATTTAGGGTGAATCAGAAACAGGAAATCACTTTCAACTTAGGCCTCTGTGTCTGGGCAAGAGTCCTAGCTCATGTTAACTAGGTAGAGCAGGCAGCTGGTTAACATGGGGTCTGCAGGTGTGTGGCTTGTTCAGGTTTAAGCCTCAGTTAAAACAAAGCATGGTCCTCATCTAGATGTCCAGTGCTGCTGCTACAAGGTAACAGATGTGCAGCTAGGCTGAGATTCCCAGACGGTTGCAGGATCAAGAAGAGCGGAAGCCAGGCCATACTGGTTTTGAGGAAGCAAGAGCATTCAACTCCAGCTGTCTCTGGTTTCCCCTCAGTGTGCAGTGGGGACTATGCTGAGCCTGATCTGACCAAGTCCACTCCTCACCAAGGCTTCCAGAACAACGTTCCTCACTATGCTGAAACAGATATTGTCCACCTGCAAGGTGTGACGGGCAACAACATGTATGCGGTGCCAGCCCTCACTGTGGACTCACTCACCAAGAAGGACATCTCAGTAGGTGAATTCCCACGGCAGCAGCTACGACTCAAGGAGAARCTGGGAGAAGGGCAGTTTGGAGAGGTACAGCCATTCTTTTCCACACCTCTCTCCAGTAGAAAGGAGATACCTGGCACAGCCAATCTTCTGAGCTGCCTGTCAGGTGCTGCTTCACACTTGGGGGCTGAGGGACCTACATGTCAGTATTTTAATACTTGCCTTTGCATTTGGGGAAAGCCAATGTCCTTTAAGATTAGGCTTCAGAGAGACCCATTCTGCACCCATGAGCTTGCTGCTTGGTGCCACAGAAAAGTCTTTTCCAACAGACGAGAGATTTGTGAATTTTGTTAGCTGTTTTCTCTCTGTATCCCTATTTATGACCCTACAGAAAGGTCCTGGGTTGTGAATTCAGACTGTTCCATGCTCTTCAATGGAAGTCTTGGACATCTGGTGGCTCTCACATTCAGATACCTACCTTTAGGCATGTGAGTTTGAAAGCTCTGGTAGTGACTCTGGCCAAGGCAGATTCAGCCAGCTCTAAAAATAGGTTGCACATTAAGAGGTGGAGGGTCTGACTGGGCTCTGCATGGGGGCCCAGGCCATGACAGACATTTCCCAAGCGTTGTTGTGCCCTTGCATGTTTTCTTGGCATAGCTGCTTGCTCAATCCCTGGGTTGTGTCAGAAGCCTCAGGCAGCATGGTACGTACAGCTTGGTCATCTGCTGAGCTCTGATTTTACTCCCTGAACTCCTCTTGAGCTGAGAATGTTTCGTTTGTCCTTTTCTTCTCTCCCTACCTTACTGCTGCGCTATCCCTAGTTCCCTACTGAGCCAGATCTTCCCCTCGCTTGCTCCCGCTCTTCCAGTATCTGTGTCTCTACCCTCCCCAGCTTTCGCTCGCTCCCAGACTTAAATTCTACCTTTCTGTCATTTTTTGGCAAAACACCAGCCCTTTACTGCTCCCTCATTCTTCCCCATGGTGTGCCCATCTTTGTGTTCCTCCCTACTGACCTCACACTATTCCCTCCTTCCCCCCTCATTTCTTTTTGGGGGTCTCAGAGTATTAAAAAGCTGGTGACATCCTTTACCATCACCCCTGGCTGTCAGTGCAGCCCCTTCTGCTGCGGCCTGGATCCTGCCCCCATCCTGGATTGCACTCCAAAAGTAAAACAGTTTGGGTTTTTTCATTGTTTTGCTTCTGGTTTTCCCTTCCCACTCATTCCTTTCCTTATAATAACTGTCAAGAGTTCCTCCTCCTCCCCCTTTGTGTTGTCAAACAGCAGTGGCCAGGCTCTCTATCCCCATTTTCCTTGGAGTTTGATTCATAGCCTGTTCCTTTCCTCGCATCGCAAGCTCTTTCATCTTTGCACATGTACCACATTGCCTGCTGCCTTCTCCTTCTCGCCTTTGTAGTCTTTACCAGACTGTGTCGTCATCAAATGCTCTGCTCCACCGATGTGGCTTGGCATGCAGTCTTGCTTCTAGCAACATGGCTCATTCATACTCTCCTCACCTCTCCACTCAGAGCTCCCTTCACTTTCAAGTGAGTCTTTTCTGCTCCTAACCACCCACTTCCTGGACTCAATGACACACTACTTCCATTTACACTTTGTGCCCTTAATGCCATGGCTCTGTTTCCTCTTCCAAGTTCGTACAGCCTGTCTCTGCTGGATTTTGCTGGATTTTGTGAATGACAGAAGAACAAGTCTCCTGACCGTACTTTCACCGCAGCAGATTTCATTCTTCATATAACTGCAGCAGCCTCTTCATACTTTTGTTTGTTCTGCGGCTTTGTCCCATTTTGTATACTGTCTCCTCTTTCTCCTCGCCATGCTTGTCACATACGCTCTTGATTGTTGCTTCATATAAAATTCATTAAGCTCCCATTATGTTCTCCTGCTGCACGTCTTCCTGGGACTGACACATCCAGTCTGCTCCCCTCCTTCATTCCCTTTTCCTATCCCACACGCTCAGGTCTGTCTACTTTTCCTTATTCCAGTATCTCTTGTCTTGTTCTCCTCTTGAATATGCGTTTTTCTTGAGAAAAGCTTTTTTCTCCTTTTTTTCTTTCTTTTTTTTTAATAAAACCTTAGCAGTAATTTCAAGTCTTAATTCATTTATTTATTTTAAGAAACTTGGGATTCTGTGCTCTCCTTGGAGAACTCCTTTGAATACATTCTCAGTTGAGGTGTTCATGTCACAAGCATTTCTCCTGTTTGGAGTTTGAGGACTTTGGAGTTTTGCCTGTGATTTCCGGACACTCCTCAGTTAAGTCGGAGCGGTGACTCAAGCCAGACTGCAGACATCTGACAACTTGGGGGCATGCTCACTGTACACGTATGGCTGGTCTGGCGTGCTGTACATGCCAAACCTGCTGCAGCCGTGCTGTTTGTCTGCACATATAGAGTAAAACGGAAAACTTCAGGCATAGTGGCCTTCCTGAACATGTTCAGTGCTTGTTCAGCAAGTCGGACCCCCAGTCGTGTACTGTACCAGCAATCTGTGTGCATGCAGTAAATTCAGTGTGTTAGGGACCCATCAGGGTGCAGTCTGTGTCCTTTCCTACATCATGGACTATGTAGTGTAAGCATGTTCTTTTTTTCTAGGWTCTAGGGCCATCCTATGGGCTGTTTGCCATCACAATAAAGAATTACCTTCGTTAGATCATTCATTCAGAGTCATTGTGCCAACTGTGACCAAACATGGCTCAATGTGGCATCGTTTTCCTCTGGTTTTCTCCCGATGTGTGCTTTCATAGTTGCCACTGCTTTCTGCCCTGCAGGTACACCTATGTGAAGCTGATGGCCTGCTGGAATTCCTGGGAGTCTCTTCCACAGAATTCACCCGCCAACCAGTTCTAGTAGCAGTGAAAATGCTAAGATCAGATGTCAACAAAACAGCCAGGTAAGYGCATCCACAGTAGCAGCCATCTGAGAACGAAGGCCAACATTTTCCACGCAACAGTTTAACACAGATTAACCTCAGTGACTTCTGTAAGCAGGGAGTTGAGAATAGGAATAGACATAACATCTATTYGTGAAATGCTGCCTTTGTCCCCTTTGCTGGAAAAGGGTGGATATTGCCCACAAGCACAGAACCATCTTTCAAACTTAGGTTGCACAGATGGGTTACTGTCTCTGATCGGGGATTTCTAGCTTCCTTACATGCTGCTTCTGTTTTCCTTAGACAAAGGAATAGCCTAGGATTCAAACCTGTGTTTTCTATTTTATAAGAAATGATTTCCTGAAGGAGATCAAGATCATGTCGCGGCTGAAGAACCCAAATATCATCCGACTCCTGGGCGTGTGTGTGCGTGATGACCCACTGTGCATGATAACAGAGTACATGGAAAACGGAGACCTCAATCAGTTCCTGTCGCAGAGGGAGATTTACAGTAAATTTGCTGTTTCAAACAACATTCCCTGTGTCAGGTAAGAAGAGCAGCCCATGTTTAGGACTAATCAGGAATACCGAGCTACCACAGCTTCATCTGCTGTGCCTTCCAGGGAGTCACCTTCTCCCAGCCTGGCCATCACTACAGCATATATTGTGGGCAACAGTCCCAGTTTGAGTGGGAGGTTGTTTTAAAGGCCTCCAAAGGTCCATGTTCTTGTGAAGCATCCCTGACTGTGGGCTGTTCTGGTCACAATGAGCACCTTAGCTGTTTTGTTACCGACTTAACCATCTCTCTACATTAGCCAGCTAGCATCAAATATTTGATTAATATGGCAAACTAGTTGTGTTGGGGTGACAGTCAAGTATTTCTGCTAGGCTTTTAAAATGTTTCTTTGGTTCCAGGTGTTCTTTTTAATTAAAAAAAAAAAAGAGAGAGAGAGAAAATAGAGGGGGAGGAGGGGAGGAGAGTTGAGTGCAGAACCTCACTAAGGAAAGATTTCATCAGCCAGCTGAAGGAGAACGCTTCTCTGGCAAAGAAAACAGTTTTCTGTCAGCACTGGCACTAATCTCTCTTATGCAGAAAGATTAAATCTAGCTTAAAACCATCTCCACTGTTGCAGAAAGTCCTTTCCTTCTAAAGGAGCATTTTGTGTAGGATGAAGACATTTATTCTGCTCAGTAAAGAGACCTGCTCTGAGAATTTGCTGCATTGCTTAGCCCTAGGCATGTACCCCGACAAATTTTAAAGATTTATTTATAGTTAAGCAGCAGGGCAGAACAAGTTCTGTTGATGGACTGGACAGGAGATGGCTATATCTTACCATGTCTAGAGAAYGTTGTTTTTTCTGCTGGTAGCTGGCAGTGGGCAGCAGCCTTGTCGGGGAATGTTACTCTGGCGTCCTGCGAGTCATGATATACTGGGAACTATGGGATGGGAGAGGATTTACATCTGTGTAGAAACCTGTTCCTGCTCTCTCCAGTCTCTTGTCCCTTCCACACATCCACAACAACTTTCACCTTTAGGCTTAGGGCATTTACCTGGTCAAAGCCTTGAACTATCAGTTCTTCTTCGTTCTGCTCCTGACTTGTCATATGATTTTAGCACTGTCGCTCACGTTCTTCTTTTTCAGTCTCTGTTTCCCTTTGGTCCAACCTCTGGTTTTCCTGTCTCTGTCTGATCCTTCACCCCATCCTTTAGTGTTTCCTTTTATCCCATCTTTMAACTAAATATAGTTTCATATTAAAGAAATCTTGTATCACTAGCTCAGATGTTTGTCTGTATAGGAGGTGTTTATTGAAAGTGAAATGAATCCCCCAGCCAAAAATTGCAGCTTGTCTCTACTAGCTCCTGTGGGTATGTAATTCACATGGCAAAGTCCCAGCATCTCATCTATCACTGAAGCCTACTACTTCATGCACCAAATGTATGACCTGTCTGAAGGAGAGGGCTGGTCACCGTGTTTCTTAAGCCCTTATGGTTCTTAGGTGTTTGAAGTGCATCTCTTACTGTCTCTATGGCTATCTAGCAAATCATGAAGACAAGTGGATGGTCTGCTGAGAAGTATCGCCTGACCTGCCCTTCTTTATGCAGGGCAGCAGCCATCAGGCACTGCAGATCTTGCTGAGCAGAAGGGCAGGGAGCCAAAAGGTAGTTGCTGACAGGACCTTGCAAGGATGCAGATGGAATGATGGGGCTGCTTGAGTAGCCTGTGCCAACCCCAAGCAGGGAGACGGCTGCAGCTGAGCAGGAGCATGGTAGAAGGTAGATCCTGGAGGCTTTGCCCGGTCCCATGCAGAAAGCTGATGACCAGGTTAACAAAGCACAAGCAGGTGGCAAAGTTGCTTCTCTGGAGGAGACGACAGGTCTGCCCAGATCAGGAGCAACATTCAGCTGACTGTGGGCCTGGCCGAGTGTCACCTGGCTGGGTTGTGGTTTCACCATGCTCCAAAGCTGGGAGGGCAGCGGTACCTGGGCCTTCCTGATAGTGTGCTGTCGGGGAAGAGGCACTGCCTCTGAATCGCTGCAGCAATAGCTTAACTGTAGTTCAGAATAGAAAGATTAGATATATTGTCATTAGATAATTAGATATAATTTAGGTAACATGATATGCATTGCTTTTTTTCATTGCCACCGAAACACAAAGAGGAAGAGAGTAAGGCCTCCCTCACTGAGCTTTATCAGAGAATTATGAACTGTGAACAGTTTATTCATATTAGATTTCTTGTGATAAATGTTTATGTGAAGTGTTCGAGTGTGCAAAATAAGCAGAGCATCACAAAAAAGCGGCATGTGAAGAATCCTGAAAGTCAGATGGTCCGTAGTTCAGCCAGTGTATCATGCAGCTTTATTAATATTACCTTCCTTTTTCTAATAAAAGGAATTACAAATAAAGTTATAATAGATGGAGAATACATTTGTTTAAATACTTAGTAGTACTAAACATATAAAACAAGAAAGGTAAGCTTGCTTTAATGTTATGTGGCATACTTAGTGATATTTACAATTACAGCGTTTGTGAAATACTGAATTAAGTAATTTCTAAGACATGAGATTCTGATCTCATGATCATGAGACTGTAGAATTTAATTTTTCCTGGCTCTCTGAAAAGTTGGTGCTATGATGCATAAACTCCTTGCATAGCTGCTCCTTGTATGTGGAACCAATGAATTATTGCTTATGAATTATCAAACCTCTTTCAGGGACATCTGTCTGTCCTTGCTTGGTCAGCTCAGGGACTTGGCCTAGCCTGACAGATTGGGCTTTTAATGCCCTGCAACCGGGCAACTTAGTTTCACTGTTATGGCAAAAAACTAAGTGACAGGATAACACTGTGTCCCTGTGGTCCATCAAATGCAAGGCCTCAGCAGTGGGTAATGTCAAAGAAGAGTTGAATGCAAGTAACACCTCTACTAATTTCCTTTCTGTTTTGTTTTGTTTTAATGCAGCTACTCTAACCTGCTGTACATGGCCACCCAGATTGCCTCGGGAATGAAGTATTTAGCATCTCTGAATTTTGTGCACAGAGATCTGGCCACTCGCAACTGCCTGGTGGGGAACAACTACACCATCAAGATTGCAGACTTTGGCATGAGCAGGAACCTTTACAGTGGGGATTACTACCGCATCCAGGGGAGAGCTGTACTGCCGATACGTTGGATGGCCTGGGAAAGCATCCTTCTGGTAAGGACTGTACAAAACAATTCTCTGCCCGCTTTGCTGGTTTTCACTGTGCCCCTGAATGAGTAACATATCTGTGTACCAGCCCTTACAGCATCCCAACATATGGTGTCGATGACCCCTGGTGAGATGTCCTTGTGCCAGGCGTATCACATCTCCCGGAGAAGGAGGGTGCCCTTGCAAATACAATGCAGCACAGACCATCCACAGCCTAATTTCTGTTCTGTTCCTGGCATACATGATTCCTGCTAGAATGTAAACAAGCTGCCTTTCTGTGCCTGTTTCCCAGCTGTGAAGCTTAGAAGGGCAGGGATAAAACATGATGAGTTTCTAGTGCCAAGTCTGGTTTTGAGGTTGGGATTTTATTTCATGTTTAAGGGTCCTACTGTCTCCCCTTAGGAGATGGTTTAACAGCAGAACAAATTCAGTCCAAAGGCAGTTCCTTAATATTCAGCTTGATAGTTGCTTTTCAAACTAATCAGTGTGATCATCTACCTATATTTTTTTTACAAGTACATAGCAAAATTGTAATTACACATCATTATAAAGGCTGATATATTGCCTAAGCTTTTCTAAATTCACCCCACTGTCCTGGTTACAGCTTCATCTAAACTATAAATCACTTCCATCTTCCTTGTGTTAACATCTTCCAAATATTTGCAGACTACTAGGGTTGCCAGATAAGCCTGAGCAGTCTGGGTTTTGGGTGTTTTCTGACCAAACAGGCCCTCCGGCCCCCTGATTATTTTGTCTGCTGTTTTGTGAGTAATCTTTAGCTTCCCGTTATTTCTCTGGAAACACATTGCTGCAAACACAGCAGGTCTGGGCATATTTTTGCTAAGGCAGTGAGCAGACTGTCACCAACCTTTTCATGTGCAGAGACCCCAATTTTTGCCCTTCCTCCTCTAAGACATACAATCTAGAGTCTGCTTTCACCCCTAGCATTTGGCTTCATGTTCAAAACCTTCTCCGTGCTGCCCTGCTGTGTTGCAGAGGAAGGTAGGCTGCAGCTATCCCCTTCCCCACCCTAGTCCACGTTGTCCTGCTACTGCTGCAAACAAATACATACTTTTTCCCCTGAAGAGGCACAGTAGCCTCTGGCTTTTCCCTGAGACTTGCTCCCTGTTTCAAGGGCTCTGCCCTGGTGAAAGTTGTACCTTCTTAGAGCTGTCTGGATCCCTCTGGGCRTTGCTGAGAGCAGGTCACCTTGCTCTGCTGTCTCTATGGAGAGCCTTTTCCCAGGTACAAATKCTGTGTCCTTGGGTTTGGCTGCTGAGAGCTTAGATGGAAATGGCTTTCCCAAGTGTGTACTGTGAGCAAAGCAGACTTACAACATGGTTTCTGTTCACAGGGCAAGTTCACCACAGCCAGTGACGTCTGGGCATTTGGGGTCACCCTCTGGGAGATGTTCATACTGTGTAAGGAGCAACCTTACAGCCTCCTCTCGGATGAGCAGGTCATTGAGAACACAGGCGAGTTCTTCCGGAGCCAGGGCAGGCAGGTAAGAGAACGCAAATGTGACTTCTTCGCTTGCCCCCATYGCATCCGAGTGGATCTCCCAAGGGCTTTCCTGGTGGCCTGACATCCTCTGCAGAGGTCCCTGCTTCTATTCCTCACCTTTTCAAGTGTGTCCCAACTCTCCCATCCTTCATCCAGGCTCACTGCACTGGCTTTCCTCTCTTGGAGTCCCACTGGAAGAACCTCTTGGCCCTGTCCAGTGCTTCTTCCTTATTGTAAGCTACTTCCATTTCAAGCTGCCTTTGATGCAGTGTCCTCCTTAGCTTCCCTGGGCTCTCCTATACAATCCTTTTGCTCCTTTCCCTTGTCAGATCTCTCTCCTGTTAGCATTTCCTCTGAAAAATGAGGAAGTGCTTAATGAGTTGGGGAAGGAGGAACTGTTAGTGCCTATGAGCTGGATATTCCCTCTACGATCTCCACACGTGCCAAGATGCCTCTGACTATCTCTAGCTGCTGAGGGGCTTTTCTGTGTCATTACCTATCCTCTCTTTCTAATTCCCGGGCACGACTGTGCAGTCTACTACTGCTACCTTCATTCCCTTGAATCAGTGAGGATCTTTGATATCAGTGATGGTGCTAGATCACACACAGACCAGCACCTTGGTACTGAGGATCACTCTACCCAAAAAAGTGGAGTGCCTGTTATTTGCCGATCTTCCAAAACTCACTTTTAGCACCAAACAAATTAAAGGAAATAAAATAAAGGAAGGTTTTATTCACTATCTGCCAGATACGAATGATTTAGTGAAGAAGCTAAAAGATGAGTGTATTGAGAGAAAAATAAAAAAAAAACTATTTTTGCCAACCTGTGCCTTAGATAAGCTCTAAAAGGTTTTTTTTCTGTCTCTGCTAACAAGCTATCACGATGCTTAGAAAGCCTCATGGGTTGTCTACGGTGAGTGAAAGTATTTGGATTTTATTGTGGTAAATTTGGTTTTGGTTTGTGTGTTGCTGTCACTCGGAAGAAAAATTCTCTAAAATGTTTGTTTCTTATGGGACAAAGGACTGTTTTATGACCAGCTCTGTCATCGAACACGTTGGCAAAGTATCTGCTGTGCCATTTGAGAGATGTCAAAGTTTCATCCAGACTTCACTTCCAGATTCATGCTTAATGGGTTTTGAACATTGCATGACTGATGTGTGTCTTGTAAAACCTAAAATGAAATTATCCTTTGGTTTTAATTGAGTAAAGGTTCAGTTCTTTTAACAAAATCACTGAAAGAGTTGTATTTTTCTTCCAGATCTATCTCTCCCAGACTCCTCTGTGTCCTAACCCTGTGTTTGACCTGATGCTGAAATGTTGGAGCAGGGATATTAAAGATCGTCCCACTTTTGACATGATTCACCACTTCCTGCTAGAACAGATGGAATCAAATATTTGACTCAAGAAAAGGAGACAAACTGTGGAGAACTGAGTGACTTTGGTATCTCTCTTTGCCTGTACCTCACGGGAAGATGGTCAGGCCACCTTGCTCTCCTCCCCTGACTGTAATCTATTTAAGTTGAGACGTCCATGGCAGCTGCTCATTCTATTGGCCATGGTCTGACACACAGGACCAGAGGATCTCATTTGGTTGAAAAATCATCTCCTCTTCTGAATCATTTCCTGGGAATACTGTGAGAGGGATTTTATTAGATGCCCATACACCTTTGGGCAAAACGAATGAGTAAAACTTTGCGAGGGACTTGGAGCTCTCTCCTGAATGGAATAGAAAGCTACCGGTTGGTTTGGGGGTTAGGATTCAAGAAAAGATTTGTAGAAGCAGTCTTCTAGAACTATTCCATTAAATCAAATGGAAGTCTTGTGCACATTAGCAAGTGTTTCAGTTTGCTCTTGCTACAGACAATAGGTATAGTGAGAAACTAGAAATGACTAGAACTAGGAAATGGTTTAACAGACTTGAGAACTGATGGAGCTGGATTTAGCAACCCTTTGGAAGTAGTTTTACAAGGGTCTACGGAGGATGCAGATAGAGTCCAAGATCATGTTCTTTTTTCCTGTGGTTGTTAAGCACTGCTTTGGTTATATATGTGCGTTTTCCCCACACTGGATTTTTTTCTAAAAAAAAGAAAAAAAAAATGAATGTTGAAGGTCGCCGGAAGGTCACTACAGTAATCTTCTTTTGACCTACAAATAAAGACTAGGGTAGGGAGTTTGTATTGAAAAGTAGCTGATACTGTACTACTGTCACTATGTAGATTTATTAGCCTAATGAACTTGTAGCCACAATGGACTGATGTGCAATTAATCCTGTATAAGTACCCATTAATATGAGACCTCTAAGTCAGTGCTGTTACACGTGCAGAGGGACTTGCCTTTGGTGAAACCGAATGGCTGAGCGCAGAACCGGCTACGTCCCTTGCCATAGCTCGTGGGAGAGGAAAAGGAACAGGGTATGTGTTGCCCCCCCAGCCCACGTGCGTGTACACACACACAYGCGCGCGCGTGCGCACACACTCCTGGCGTCRGTGGTTCCCCTTCAGGTCTGCAGGACTCTCGGGGGCAGGTTGAGCTCGAGCAGCCAGGCAGATGCGCTTCGGCCCAGGCTCCTCTATGGCCGTGATCAAATCTGGCATCAGGAGGTGGGACTGACGTAGCCTCTTGGTTCTGACCAGGGTGGGTTTGCATGTTGTTTCAGATGCTTCCTGCTCAAACAAGAAAATTTATTCATTGAACCGGGATTGTTTTTTCATTTCAGTTATGTCACAAACGACTCATTCTGCAGAGGTTTTACAGGGCTCTGAAACCCATTTGGCACGAGTTAGAGAATTCAGCTAGTTCCTACAATAAATCCATTGTGGATTTGTCAGGTGCCTGGGGAATACTCTGCTATACCGTCCCTAATTGTATAACAAGATACTTCAGGACCAAACCAAATATTTCATAAGCTGGGAGAAGATGAAAGTTCAKCACTTGGCTTTTTAAACAGCATTCAGTGTAGTGTATATATTGGATAAAGCTTGTAAAGATAATTTTTATCTTAGTCACGGGCATAGTGTGAATGGTTGTCTGAGCTAAGAGCTCTGTACGGGGGCGCTGCCAAGAGAAGGAATGTTGAAACGGTTATAATAAGATAATTATGACTGTTACATTCAAAGAAAAAAACTGTTTCTGAATTGGCAGGCGCCAGGATTGTGTGTRTTATGTCCATTTCTGCTGTCCGGGCAGAACAAATTCTGTAATGAAGTTGCCCAGTTGCAGCTCACTCGCATGTGACTGTATCCGGATTGTCGCGTTCGAGATCCGGTGTGAGATTCATCTAACTGCACGAAGGTGTCGCCATCCGAGCTGGTCTTCTGAGCTCCCTTTACTTGATAAAGAGTCAGAGAGTACAAGTCATCTCATCCCCATGGGAGGGCTACACCATGTCAGGTGAATCTCACTCTGAAAGTAGGTATTTTTCTCCTGTGACTCGAAGGGGCCCCGGGTGACTCGCTGTAGCAGATGTGGRCTGTAACATCTGAGGTTAAGTGAGAGGAGTTGAAGCCAGCAGTGGTTTCTGCTGCAACCTGTGGCTGCATATGTGACGTGACGCGCTGGTGACTGGCTAACTACACGTTRGTTTTATTTCTGGAACCTTTCCATCATGTCTCATAAAAGGTACCTGAGTAATACGCAGCCATGTGAGTGATCTCCTGTACCTCTGAGTTCAGAGATACCCGCGTGCTGTACCTTCACCTGGTTGGGCTTTGTACTTGTGTTGTCAGGACGTGCTGTTCCTCCATTGAAATGTTGACATACAAAGTTTCTCTTATCAATAAATCCTAATGATAACCTTAACAAAAGTGAATTTCTACCTTTTTTTTTTTTTTTTTTTTTTACCTAGGTGTCTGCAGTGAGTACATGTATTTTGGACTGACTGTTCAGTAGCTCTTTGGTAAATCTGTAACCTCAAAGTTTGCAGGAGCAGCCATTGGCTGCTTAAAGGAGCAAACTTGAAGGGAGTTTCTGAAAAAAGTGGGAAGATGGGCCTGGGCCACCCTCCCGAGCTGAGGAGGGCTGACGGGGGCCTGGAACAGCCTGCAGTCGTTGTTCAGGTGCTGTGAGACCTCACTTGAAATATGGTGCTGCATTTCAGTAAGCAATCTTTTTCTTGTTCATATTAAACTCCCAGGAAGATTGAGGTTGGGGGGACCTCTGGAGGTCTCTAATCCAATTGTCTGCTAAAAGCAGAGCTAACTTGAAAGCTGCATCAGGTTGCTTCGGGCCTTGTCCAGCTGGGTTTTGAAGATCCTCAAGGATGGGGATACTGCTACCTCTCTTGTCCCTGTCCAGGGCTTTCACCACTCTTTTGGGGAAGAATTTTATGTTCATTGGGTCTTTCTCCAGTTGCAGCTTGTGCCCCATTGCCTCTTGGTCTCTCACTGTGCACATCCAGAGCTGTCATGCCCTTCACGGCCCCCATCCCGACTGCAGACCTGGGGTTGCTGGTTAGAGATCTGCCACAAATCAGAGCTCGGATATTTTTAAGGTCAGAAACCCCAGATTTCTCAGAGTTTAGGCACCAAGAGCGAGAGTCAAGACAGCATTTTGTCTCCTCCAATACAATTCAGGCAGAGTGTAGGCACCTAAACAAATGAGAAGAATCCCTAAATAACCTCTGCTCTCTGACGGATGTCTGAAGCCTTAAAATGGTCCTGCCAGCCCAGTGGCCTAATCCTGCTGGCCACGTGGCCCAGGTTCTCCGAGGCCATTCAGGGAGTTTGCAGTGTCCTGCACCTCCGGTGCTTGCAGAGGCCTGGTTCRCTGCTGGCATCGCAGTCAGCAGAAACGGTGCTGGTGCAACACGCGTGGTGCTTGTGCGAGAACGTGCCGACCGCAGCGCTTGTTCAGGAGGTGGGAGACCTGCGTCCTGGGCTGCCTTCGGCCGGAGGGGACTGAAACCCAGAGTGCGCAAGGCACCTTGACTGCACGATGTTCAGAGCAGGAGCAGCCTTTATCCTGTTTGAAGCAAGGTGGCTCCAGCTTGCGGCTGTGAACGGCCGAAGGGGAGGGCAGGTCTGCAGGTAGCCTCCTGCCATCAAAGGGGGGTTGTCTGCATTGGGCCGCCTGGGCACAGAGGAGACAGGAGAGGAGGGTCGAAACACCTTCCACTGCAGAGCGCTGCATCTCCTAACCCTCGGCTTGGGGTTTCCTCAAGGGAAAAGCGTGAACGTGAACCCAGTGCGCCCAGCCGGTGCTGGCCTTGCTGCGCGTGGGCTGCACCAGTTGCTTCTGCACACGCAGCAGGGCTGGTTCGTCAGCGAGGTGGATGTGAGCATACGTGTGGCGTGGCTGCTCATGGGGAACATCTGGCGCCACTGTCCCAAGGGCTACGAGCCTTCAGGAAGCCTTTGACAAATGCTATAAAATCTTTCCGCTCCTCCAAGATTTTCAAGCGGGGGGGAAAAAAAGACGTATCCAGAAAAACCTGAGTATGTGGCTGTCGCTCACGGCGCTGGATGTTTCCCAGGGCGGCCACCGCTGGCCCCGGCATCACAGAGGTCGTCCAGGCAACTGCGCCGGCCCTGCCACCTTCCTCCAGCTTCCCCGGCCACGAGAGACACCGCATTGCCATGGCAGCCGCGAGGAAAAATAGCCTCTTCCCTCCYGATCCTCACTATATCCCAGGGTAAGCTCTGAAGTTCGTCCAGTGCGTGTGTTCATTCCCAATGCAGAGGGATCTGGTTGAGATAAAATGCTATTTATGATTCACGGGTTTTTGTCTTGTTTTGATACTATTACCTATTTCACATAAAAGTGCAATGAAGGAGACAGGGCTCCAGGGGAAAAAAAATTACTGCCTTACAATAGGGTGCGATTGAAGACTATACCATAGCGCCTTAGGGGAGCTTTAAAATTGTTCTTTTTTGTAATTTTTCATTTCAAGCTGCCAAATGTTACTGGTGCTGCTACTCAGAGTTTTGGTTCCACATTTAGATGATCTTTGTATCAAGCATGTTCGAATATATTCTTTGAATAAATACTTGCATAAACATGATACGCTGTTGATAAATTCATAGGGAGCAGTCATGCTTCCAGGTTTATCCAAGTTCTGTGAAGAAATTAGTGAATTTGTGGATAATGGTGATCTAGCTAAGACACAGCTGGACTTTTTTCAAAAGCTTTTTGCGAAGTGCCCCTCTAAAGGCCTTTGAAAAAAAACCCAAACAAACGAAGAAAAAAAAAGCAATGCTGTATTTGGCTAAGAGGTCCCTATGAATTAGTTATTAGTTAAAAGATGAGAAACAAAAGGTAGAAATAAGTGGATAGGTTTCATGGTGAAATGGAGAGAAGTTGCTGGTGGGGTCCCCTGGTGATCCGTGCTGGGACACGCGATCTCCAGCGCCCATRTAAATGATCTGGAAAGGGCTGGATGGCCACCAAGGTAACGAAAGTTTCTGATGGCACAAAATTACTTGGGTTACTCAAGTCTAAGGTAATTTTGAAAGACATCCCAAAGACCTCGCAGTACGGAGCAGCTGGGAACAAAACAGGCAGCGAAAATCGGCACAGAGAAAAATAACATGAGTCGCATGCGGACGCAGACCCAGCACAGGTACAGGCAGGGGAAGGAGCTGGAGCTGAAACCACAAGTAATGGGTGGAGTATTTCTTCTTTAATGATGCTCTTATAGTGAAGTAAAGATCAAATCAGTCCTTACAGTTTGAACAACAGGCAGGATTTTTCCATTACTGAACTATATATCTTCACAAATGACATAAGCTCTGTTTGTTCTTTTTAAGTGGTGTTGCGTTGCTGCAGTTGTCTGTATGGTGTGATTTTATACTGCGCGCTACTAGGTTCAAAGCTCCGTGCTGACAGCAGGTCAGAAATGAGGGGTAATAACACGGCGGGCACCACTGCTGGGGGTGCATCTCCTTTTTAGAGACAAAAAGGCTCAAAATCTTCCCTTCCTCAATCTTGTCTTCAGACAGTTAAGGCCCTACTACCAAAATATAACAGCGGGGGCTGCTCCTCTTCAGGTTGCTGCTCCATCCCCTGAAAGGATGAGGAGGAACATTGACCTGAAAAGGCCAAGTTCTGCCACCGCTTTTCTCAGTTCCAGCATGGTCTTGCCCTATAGGCTTGTAGCACCCCTCCGAAACCCTGAAGAAGACCTCGTAGATGGGCGAGAGCGTTGCGTTGTGCGTGGCTCGGGCGGYTGAGTCTGAACAGGCCCCAACAAAGCAGATGTGGGACCTGGGCGTTGCTGTAATTAGAGGGAAATTGTACCCGTGCTGAACCCGGCATGCTGCGGGGCTGGCAGGTCAAGGGAGAGACGGAGGGAGTGAGGGGATGTACCGCACACCCCATGGCAGTGGCTAACTGGCTCTACTGTGCATGGTGCAGTGACTGCTGCACACCACCGCTGCCCTGGGCAAGTGAACAACCCTCCTTGGGCCTTGCCGGTAAATCTGCAAACACAACGAAGGAATCAAAATTGGCCCCCACCGCTCGAGCGTGTTGGGCCAGGTCTTCGAAAATGCCAGCACAGTGCTCAAAAGTGTTAGGAAGAAAAATCAACTGGTAGGAAAGGACGAAGCATAAGGAGACCTGGTAAATCCATGAAGTGGGTCCTGTCCTGGATGCTGGGTGCCATCCTGCTCACCCCACCTTGGGGAGGCTCAGCAGAGCTGCGGCAAGGATGGGCAGAGGGCCAGGGCTTTTCCTTGGCGACTAAGAAGGCCAAGCAGGTTTACGTGACAGTCTGGGGAGTGGTGATTGAAAAGATAGGATTGAGTAACAGAAAAGTGAAATCAGGCACGGCCTTGAGAAAACATATTATTTGCTTGCTGCTTGTACATGAGTTTTGAGGTCCATGACTGAAATGGTTTAGCGTGAACTACAGAAACGGTGGGTCTCTTATTTTCTTTATCAAAATACCGTGCGCAACAAAGTCATATAGCACGTAGAAGTCCAGGTCTGTTGCTGAAGCTCTGCTGCTTCCATCAGCAGAACTTGTAATTCWATTACGGGGCAGATCCACTCCCCACAAACCCAGACTGACTCGCCTGAGCTCCTCAGAATAGCCTGCTTTTAATTGTTTATAAAGTGAACCCTTTCTCAGCTCTACCATTATTTTGTTCATGATCAGAATCCCTCTGACAAGCTTGTAATTATTTGGGCTATGTCATTTGCTCTTGCTTGGCTTTACCATCCCTGCGTAGCTTCCTCATGCTCCAAGACTTATTGAAAAATCAATGAGAATGAGTCGCGGAGCTCCTCCACCAGCTCTTGATAAAAAGATACTGCACACAAAATGGGGAAACTTGCCAATTGTAAATGCATACCTTTGCTAGCTGCTGTTTAATGCATTTGGCAGGGAAAGTACTTACTCATCATCTTATGATGCTCATGCATCATCTGACTTTTTCCCCAAATATGCAGCAGGATCATTGATTGAGCGTTTCTGTCTCTGTGTTGCAATTGGCAGTTCTGCCTTTCTCCTTCAGCAGTGGAATAACATCACCATTAGGAAACTTTTGATGCTGGGAATAGTTACAGCTTCTGTTTCATACCTGAGCTCAGACTCCTTTTCCGAATCCCCAAGGCCCAATCTACCTCCCCCAGCATTAGCTATGGAGAAGTCAAAACGTTCACTGTCAGGAAGTCAAATGGTCTATCGTGAGCCAGGGAAAAAGGGAAGATCAGCATCTCAGGAAAGCAGTTGCCTTCCTGGCAAGGTCTGTCTGCTCCAGAGACTAGAGAGCAACCTGGATGCCAAGGTTTGGTTAGACACCTACCTTTGGAAAAGCTGGAGTTGATGTGATGCATCTGGCTTGCAGGGAAAATGACCCTTCTCCTCCAAATCGGACAAATCCCACTTATTTGCAGTGCGAGGATCTCACGGCTCCCCAGCTGGCAGGCAGGCCAGCCGTTCATGGCCTTGATATTGATGAGAACGGGGGTGGTTACACGTGGTTGCGCTAAAATGTCATTTCATGCCTTGCGCAAAGGTCCTCAAACAATGCGGTGACCTGCCCTGGCTACGGGCAACAGCGTGGCTTTTCGCGAATTTGCTGCTCAAGCCCTGTCCTGCTCTTCCTTACGAGGATACGGGACAGAATTGCTTGGAGGTTAAAACATTTTTTTTCCATTATCTGAGTTTTAATATTGAACAAGAGACGTCTGGAAATTGCCAGTAATTCACTATATTTTAGAACTGTGAGAGGGATCACAAAATTTCAAGTTGAAGCATGTTTAAATAATATTAGAACTGAGGATCTCCAAAGTCAACGCTTCATGCTGTGCTCCTGCTGTAAGTTTTCCTGTTGTACCATATGCATGTGCCTCTGCAGATGCGTTCACTGACCTCGTCCCATATTCATACGTGAGCCTAAGCACAAGACTGTGCCTACATACAGCTTTAACTCCATGAGCCAGTGTTTTTGCTGCCATGTGAAAGTGTGCATGCACGCACACCCACGCTACGCGGGAGCACAGGCAGGCCCGGGTTCATTCATAACCGTGTACATCTCCACGTTGCTCATGCCGGTTCTGTGTGTGTGCTGCCTGCGTAGCAATACCCTGGCAAAAGCATGTTCATGCTCACAGACCTCTTACTCTGCAAATCCCATTCCCAGGACCCACGTTCCCCAACCTGCATATGCTCCATGTACATGTTCTTTCAAACGTGCAAAAGCCCCAAGCCAAATTATTCCGTATGTGGAAAGGACATCTTCAAATGTCATATAAGTGAATGCTCTTTTCTGATTTCCTCCTCAGATACGAGGGCTTTGTCCCTCAGTATGGCTTCCAGTTTGGAGAAACTTTTGGCAAAACCACTTTTCGGCTGCTGACAGATCCTAATGTTCGGAAGAGCCCTCACTCCCTGCTGGCACCACTGCACAAGCTGAGGTTCATAGAGGACTTCAGTGGGACAAAGCGTGAAGTCCCGGATTATATCCCTGCACATCCAGGTGAGCAGAAGGCAGGATTTCATCCCTTCAGCAAAGTGGGAGGTTCTGTAACCGAAGTCACAACGTTACTCAGGAGCAGGGAGGTCCACGGTCAACCTGGATGATCTCCCAGGGAGCAGTGTGGTATTTCTCATGGAGCAATCATAGCTCTCATGTGAACAAGGACACCTGGGTAGCAGCACTGATGAGAAGTTTAAGCATGAACTCACTCTCCTCTCTAATGCCTTAGTATGTCACAGGCTAAAATGTCTTCTTGTTCTTTAGGTGGGATTGGCTCTGCCCCCTCCCACCTATCCCTCGCGTACCCCTTTCCATTTTTCTCAGGTGGCCCACCCGGTAAAGAGCTCATCGGATTTGGAGCTCTTATTCTCAGCTTTTATTTAATTGGGGAATTTGCTGCTTCTACTTCAGCTCTGCCGGCGTCTTGCGTGCCCTTCTCTTCCCAACTTCTGCCAGTTCTGCTAGCGTGGATCTCCTTATTGCCCCATCAAGGGAACCTACACGAGCCCTTCTCAGTCCTGGCAATCTGCAGTAACCTCATACAAGTCCCAGCCCCTTTGAGCTAAGTGCCTGATCCCTCCTGAACAGATGACCTGTTTAGTGGGAGCAAGTCATCCCTTGGCTGCATGCAAGGGAGTGGGCAGAGGTTATGTGCCGGGGGGTGTCTGTGTCTTGAGTTACCTGGAGACGGCCACATTGAGGTGCTGCTTTCCCACTTCATGCTGGGAATTCACACTGCTTCTTGCAAACTTTGGTCTTCCTATACTTTTTCGTCAGTGTTCTCCAGGATACAGGCCTCCATTATGCAGGTGTGGCTTACTAGCTTTATTCCTGGACTTCTAAATTTGCATTTCCTTGAATTAAAATGTAGCTTGTTTGAATGGACCCAACTAACCAGTTGACCTAGTTGCTCTCTGTCATTATCCTGTCTTCATTATTATTTTATATTTGCCGACCTTTATGTCACCTATGAATGTTTGCAGCTTTGATTTCACGTTTACTTCTTGTTGGTGAAAATGCTGAAGAAAGCGGTCACAAGAAGCACTTCATTCTGCTAAAAACTCTTCATCGAGAGCTATTACTTTAGAGCTGTCAGTGAGCCAGTCCTTAATTCTTCCACTGTAAACTTTATTAATATTGTGTGGCTTTCCTTTTTTAAGGAGAATATTTGATGTTACTAAGGTCAAATATCTCACTGCAGCGTATCGTATCTGTTTGCCTTTAGAAAACTCAGTCTAAAGAATGTTTGTCAAGATCTATTTTCTGTAAGACCTTGTTGATGCTAGTTTTTTTTTCAGTTGAATCCCAGATGTGTTTTTTTCTGGAAGCGATAGTGAACTCGTTTGACTGATGATATCAAATTCGGCCCCCCTCGGTTATGCTGGGTCTCCAAGGGTTCCCATGCTGGTTTTGAGGGGTTATCCCAGGGAGCAAGGGCTCCCCAGAACCAGGAACCAGGCGATGATGCCCTCCCTACCTTGAAGAACGGATGGTCGCTCGCTCATAGGGTCATAACGAACAGAGACAAAAAGGTTAAAACAACAAAATACCCCCGTATGCATGTTGGAGCTGAACCTTTAGTGGTTCTCCTGGAAGCTCCTGCTTCCTCAGAGGCACTGCCCCATCTCCTGCACACGGCGTTTTCTACAGCAAGATGTAGGAGTATTCAGAAATAGCTCCTCTGCGTTAGTCACCAGCCTCCGGATCGACATGCGTTATTGGGAAGAGATTGATCGGAGTGCACATATTTGCCTCTGTCAGATAGACAATGCTCTCTTGGCTTTTGATTTTGTGCTTAATTCAGCAACTGTTCTGAATCGATAAGTTTGCAAAAATCGAGAACAAAATAAGGTAATAAAGAGCTAGTCTGGATTTCTCAAGTACACAACTACTTCGCTTTTCCTTTGGTGGAGTAACTGGCTTGCTGGGTAAAAGGGAAAGAGCAGATTCTATGTTTTCAGTAATAATCTAAAGAAATCGTAAGATGAAACTGTTTTAAAACTTGCACAGTGGATTGAAAAATCATTTTTATTGAGTGTTTTTCTTTGATTTATTGCTAACCTGGGAATAGAACTTGGCAATACAATTACAAATAGATTCCAGACTTAAATACAAATCAGAGTTATTACACCCTTGCGGAAAGGGGCAACCTTTATGCTGTTTTAGACGGGATAGGTAATTATTCCACTAGATTTTTTGCAGATAGGGCCTTAGCTGGAAGATAGTGTCTAGTCTGTGGGGTTTTGCACTGTAGCACAGACATAAATAAAAGAGGAGTTCAGGGAGAGGCAGTAATGATCAGAGGGCTGAAAAAAATGACCTATAAGAACAAAAATTGAAGGAATTTGGTTTGTTTAAAAAAGACCAGACTGACACGGTAACAATTTTCCAATAAGGAAAAGGTTGTTACAGGGGGGAAGATCAATCGTTCCTCATAACCGCCAAGGAAAAACAGAAATTGGTTTAGGAAACACTTGGACTGCAGAGGGTCGGGGAGCCCGAGGGACGTACGTCACAGGCTATTTTTAAGGGAAAATTCAGCAGAAGTTGCCAAGCTCGGCCGTCCCTGCAGAGTCTCAATCCGCAGGGCTCTGCCCCTGGTTCGCAGCACACAGTAGCTGGAGGATTTTTTTTTTTCCTTCCCTCCGGCCAGCGTCAGCGGACCCTTTCCTTGACTGACAGTAGCAAAGCCAGCGAGAGAACTCCCCGTCTGACGTGGGGGCTGTTTGGGGGTGCTGACACAGCCAAAGGGAGCAAAATATTTGTGTTTTTTTTTTTTCCCTGCCTCACTGCTAGCTGGTTTGGGTGGGGAAGCTGACAACATTTTATGGTTTAGGCACGGCCCAGATCAAATTTTAAATGATTGAACTTTTAAAGCCATTTTTCTGTGCAGGCAAGTCCATCAGATGGGGCTGACGGCACCCGCGGCCCAGACCACGGGACGTCCTTCACCTCCGGTCCTGGAGGAGCGTGGTGGGGCCCAGGTCCACCTCGACGGGGATGCCCTCGTTCTGCCGCTCCTTCCCTGTAACTCGGCGTCTCTCTCACAGGTGACTTTTCCTCCACCAAAGCCGCGGCTGGCGCAAGCCTTCCTGACCCAGCCCTCGAGCCGCGCGCTCCCGCGCCCCGGCAGGGACCAGTGGAGGAGCGTCACGCGCCGACTCGCGCGGGCCCTGGTGACGCCGCACCTTCGCGCAAGCGGAGCGGACGCATTCCCAGCCACCCCGGCCTGAGGCTGGCGTACGAGTACGAGCAGAGGATTTCACCCCAGCCCGCCGCGACCCCAAAGGCGTCTGAGGAGAACGAGGGGCAATTACTGGACGTAACCGTGGCCGGTGGACAGGCAAAAAAAGGTGGTGCCTGCCAACCTGACAGCGCCTGCGGCCAGGGATGGAGGAGCTTTCCCTGCATCCCGGAAATCAAACGGGTGAGTGGTTTGGGGTGGAAAAGGCACACGTTGCAGGGGGATGGATGGCTCAGGTACTCTGCTGTATTGCAAAGCTGTATGTGGTGCACGGGCACGGAACGGCTCTCCTCGGTATTGGTGTGAAGAGGGAATTTCCTACGGGCCTGGCAAGGAAAGTCAAAAGCATCTTGCAGAATCGTATCAAACTCATGTTAACGTTTCTAGCAGTAATGAATCCTCTGTATCCTCAGGAAATTGGTCTAACAATTAATTACGCTTCCTAACCAAAAAGGCTTCATTTCTCATTTGATTGCACTTTAGCTTCAAATTCTAGTCATTAGATCCTGTGCTATTCAAACGAGCAGCCCTCTTGCACTAGGCTTGTGTTTCCTTTGTAGGCACTTAAAGCCCAACCCACAAATATTCGCTTTGATAAAACAGAGTGCTCCTGGCGTCTTTTGTTGCATGACATGTTTCTGGTCTCCTAACTGCTCTCGTGACTCACCTGAATGTTCTATAATTTTTCATTATTCCTCCTGAAACACAAGCATGGGGATTTGACATAGTAAAACAACACCAGCCTCAATACTACAGGTAGCATGGCACAGCCAATACGACACTGGGACAACATGTTTGATCCCCTTATTTCTTCTGGACCCAAAGATATCATTTGTTGTGGCACAGTCAGCTGGGACTGTGCAAATCCACTGAAGGCGGAGATTAGAGATTTGATGTACTGAGTYGAAAGCTGGATTGGATATAAATCCCAAGAACACTCATTCCTGCTCCTGGCTCTGAGAAATAGCCTGTGGAACGGATTTTCAAAGGAGCTCAGCACCAAAAGCTCCCCTTCTTGTCCCTTGGGTATTTTGCAAAGCCTCTGCTTATACAGATCTTGTCCAGTAATTTGACTTCACCAGACATTCTTTGAGGCTTTTAGTGTAAAGCTAGAAAGAAATGACAGTTGTGATCAGTAGGTTCTGGCAGTGAATTAAGTTGTGGGGTCAAAGGAGGAAGCAGATTTTACTGGTGTTTATTATATTTCTGCTTTTATTTTGAGCCTGTGAAAATTGAAGGTGCAACTCTGCCAGCGGTGGCTGAACCAGTGGATGCAGAGAGCTGCAATTGGTTGCCCAGGCTGGATGTACCAAATGCGATCCAACAGAAAGCCATTTCAGGTAAAAGAGTGAGGTTATGTGCAGCACAAGTCCACCTCAGGTGGAATAGTGTCATCTTCCCCTCCACCCATGGGGAGTCTTAGAGACATTTGCTCCAGCTCGTTGAACACTTTGGGATGGAAAATGCCCCGGCTCCTCTGGATGCAACGGCGTTTCTTYGGGATGCTGTCGCCCCAGTGAGTCTCACGCTGAGACACGGGTGCCCGTGGGCAGGCAGAAGGGTCGCGGGAGCCGCGTCCTCCTTCCATCCCTACAACGGCAAGTCCTTGCTAGCAAACACTCTGGAAAGCAGGAGGGGAGAGCGGGTCATGGGCTCTGCGCTAACTCCGGTAGCTGGATGAGTAACTGCTACGGCTGAGAGAGTTACTTCTCTCCTAGAAATGCGAGACAGCTTTCTGAATCATCAGATCAACAAATGGTGTTACGATGCACTATCGCAAATATATAAAACTGTCTTACAACATATTATGCTCTTTAACTTCGCCATGGGCACTGGAAGAGTGTTCCTCTGCRTGTAGGAAAATTATAAAAGGCAACTCGCTGAATTTCCCACCTAAAAGATACCACATCAGCTGTAGGTATTACCTTACTGTGCAGCTGACAATAACGAATACGGTGATTTCGAGTCAAAATATAAAAGATGAGGACTAAGCACCAATGTGAGAAATTCTAGGGGTTGCTTTTGCTTTTTTTTCCCCCCATTTTATAGACTTTGTCTAGTTTCTACAATATAGTTAGTGACAATTTGTTGGATGGGAAGGGCAAACGAAAAAAAGGTTGGACACTTGATAGTTAGCATCTGCATGTATACTAAATTGGGAGAGAACTTGACAGAGCTATTGGTTTAAARAAAACATGATAAGAAAATAAAATGTGTTGTTTTTTCCATACCACATGGAGACCAACCACGGACCAGTTCAGTCCATAGAGTTTTCCTTGGGATCATAAAAAAGACGGTTTCAAAATAGCTCTTACATGTGAAATACCTGATTTTCACAATTTAAATGGAAGAGTTTAAAAAAGTTTTCTTCCCTATAATTTGCCAGGATTTTATATTTATCCCAGCCTCTTCCACTTACAAATTAGTTGATCTTTATATGATAYGTATGTTCTTAAGCAGAAAATGTTCTCTCTTCTCTTCATCTGAAGGTTACACTGGATACATACCCCGCTACACCTGGATTACTGGCGTTGGCTACATCCAGGGTGTTAAGGATGCCATGAGTGAATTTGACAGAAATCAGGTAGATTATGTGCACAAACTTCATTTCAACAATGTAATGTTGGTCTTGAGCCCCTTGCRGCACTGAAAGTGGTTTCACTTACACTAGTAGTATTAGGACTGGGGTTATAAGTACAAGTAAAATAAAATCCTATTAAGTAACATGTTGAAAAAAATCATAGGCAATTACATTTTGTAACTTGTTTCCTTGGGACATTAAGGGAGGATAAATGAGTTCATAAAAGGATTAAGCAAATTTATTGAGGGTAGGTTCATGGGTTGCAGTTAAAAATGTTGCTCAGGGTGCAGAAACGCAGGATCCATCTATTTGCACTCCCCTTACRCACTTCCCTACCTGGATGGTAGTGATGGATGGCTTCCCGGGCTGCTTGGAAGGAWATTTCTGCCTTTTGAGGGTTGTGATGCTTTTTCCTTTACTAGGATAATCTGTTTTGGAAGGATCTATAATATCTTCTCCTTTCTCCTCCTTTGGGAAGGGTGCAGAAATATCCTTACAGCACAACTCTTATTTCCCCCCCTCCCTGTAAGATCCCCCGTACGATGCCGTATCATCCTCCTACACGAACAAAAGTGATCCCTCCCGCGGGAGTTGTTAGACTGCATTCAAACCTGCAAGTTTCTTCCTGCTGCCGGAGCGGAGTGAAATCACTGCAATACAGAAGTCGCTGGTGTGGAGCCAGCGTGGATTCATCGGCTCAGTCACCCAGCTAATGAAAAGCGGGTTACGAAATTTCCTACCCCTTCTTGTCACTAGGATTCACTGTGGTGCCTTCATCCCAGAGCAAATCGGTCTGCTGTAGAAGCGAGTCCACGAGAGAGGCAGCCCTTTGACTCAGCCGGGCGTAAATGACTCAGCAGCAGGCAGTAGCAGGGCTGATGTTTCCTGGTGGCGTCCTGATGGTTTTGCTGAATTTTTTTCCCCCCTCTGCTGGTTTGCTTATGCTATCCTTGTGCTGTTAAAAGAAATTGAAATAAAGCAAACAGAACAAACCCCAGATGTTATCAAAACTCAACGTGCTGTTTGCAAATCCTTTCTGCCCCTGTGTCCTGAATCCCTGCGAGATGTCTGCCAGTGACGCCGTGCAGCGAACCTGGGAGGGAGGTGGGTGGCGTTTCTCCGCATCACAGGAATCGCAGGCTTGTAGCGGTTATCTGCAGCGCATGAGGGATATAAACACGCTAAAAATTCACCRAACAGCTCTAAGATGGCTTCTGACTTCAAGCCACTAATCTGCTGCCCTAAATCTGTGTTGCCCTGGGTTATGTGCTAGGATGTGCCATGGATCATTTCTTGCTATCTACCTCAGGCAAAWTAACGAAATCTTCTTGCTTCAGTGCTGCTTTTGAGGGAGCTCTAGTAATCAGGCCATCGTCATCCACAAAATGGTTCAATGGACCCAGCAGTTTGTTCGGGTTTGCGAACCCTGTCCCTTCACCGCTGAGCAGGGCATGTGTTAAAGAGGTCAGGGAAGCTTTATTGGCGCTTTTAGGGCTTCTCCACTACAGCAATCTGCAGAACTGCACTAGCCTTCAAGGCATCCTGTTATCTCAGTTCAACCTCTGAAGTCAGGCAGCAGGTCCAGGAGAGACGGTTTAGTCTCCCTTTAGCTAACGTTCCCTAAGCCTTCCTGTTCCTACTGCCCCGGGAATTACTGGCTTATCACCATGAGTGGGATTCACAGAACAACACAACCAGTTGAAGGTGTCGGAACAAAACGCTGATGTGCAGAGTCACAGCAGCCAAGGCATATATCCGACTGCAGCAGCTACAGTCGGCTGACAGTAACTCAAGTTTATGAGCGCAAGGCCCAAATGTGACCAATGCAGGGCAGTCTGCAGAGATCCTGGAAGCATAACTAGAGGGCAGGAAGGTGATCTGTGCACCCGGTGCAGCATTAGCTATCAATCAAACCCACTGCTGTAGAGGCTTTCTTCCACCACCACTCAGGAGCAAACTCTAAGTGGAAAAAGGGAAGATGCAATGTATCCAGCTGCTAATCAGAGGAGAACAGGACTGGTAAGAGAACTGCTTTGTATGAGCTTAAATATTTCCTTTCACATGAAGTCAAATCACATTACTTGTGTAACAAAAATACGCTGTAAAATGAACGGTACTCTTCTTTTTTTTTTTTTTTTTTTTCCTTCCAG
>NW_020447863.1:4690299-4720426 GCF_003343035.1 Apteryx rowi | reverse complement strand
TTCCAGTTTTTGCTGAGAAACCCAGTTTGTGAGTTTGGCAAGAGACTACCGCAAACACACTGGCCTAACAGCAGAATTTACACCAGTGCTGGACTGATCCCTTTCTACACAGGCTTTGTACCAAGTAAGTTTACCAGCTGAAAGAAAACAAAAGTCACTGATACTAATTACTATTAAGTAGTACTGTTATTGTTAATAGCAGTAGTGTCATAGTAGAGAGCAGCTACTGAAATGTTCCATATGGGAAGTAAATTTTTTTCAGTCTTTCTTTGCCAAGGTCTTGGACTTGTGTTATCCCCTGCCTTCCCGTAGAAGATCTCATGATCCTTATTGCCAATCTGGACTTCTGCAGAATGTTACTGTAGTTTCCAGCCACAAATCCCCATAAAAGTGGAGGGTGCTCAGTAATAGTCCACACATCACAACTTCTTCATTAAGAAAGTGATTTCTGTTCCAAAAAGCTTACACTTAAAGTGTGGTAAAAGGCAAAAGGTAGGTAATGCAAACAGGTTGGGAGAGCAGAAAAACGCAAGAGAGGTGGTGGCTACCCCATACTGTCTAATTWTTGTCATTATAGGCTTTACTAAAAAGAAGAGGTCTGAATAAAGTAGTTTGGTCACTGTTAAGGGGAAATTCTGCCCATGCACCTGAGAGAAAGCATTAAGATGTTAGACTGCAATTTCAACAAATGAGCAATTGATATTGGAATCATTGACAGCGCAAAGCATCAACATCTCGGTAATGTGTAAGCGACAGGAAAGCATGGAGATGATAAAAACCAAACTAATAGTTTGTACCTGATGCAATAAACAAAGAAAATGGTAGAGAACATAAATTATGGAAGAAGTGAAAGCAAAGAGGGGGGAAATGAGTATCATGGCAGGTTGGACTATAGCTGGTATCAAAACTATATTTGAGCTGAGTGGAGAATGTTGAGGCAGTGAATTATGACTCTAGCAACTTTTCTCAGAAGGCACCGGAAAGGCTCATCTAAGAAAGGCTATGCAGAAAAAACAGTAGGGTTTATACATAGCTAGTAAGTTCTTGAAGGATGGTGTAAAAAAAATTAGTTTCAGCTAGGAGGTTCTGGTAGGCCTAAATGCTTAAGCATTGCTAATACAATCTATTAGTTTTAGGCCTTTCAAAGAATTTGAGAGTGCCTAGAACTGAATTCTACAGCTTCCGCTTGTCCCCACTAACAGTCCCTTTGGGATGAATACACACAGCCTGGAGGAATGGCGTGATTTAACATCATGCACTGTATATAGGAAAAAAGGGGGGGGGGAACAATCCCCCCCAAATCACCCCTTTTGAACTCTGTCACCACATTCCTACTTCTGTGGAAGGAGAGACTCTGGGCCTAGAAGCTGCAGTTGCTCTGTCCCCAGTGCATCACACTTGCCTACTCCTTCCCTTCCTATGGTAGCTCCTAGGTCTCCCAAGGCAAAATCCTGACTTCTTCCACACCATTTTTTCTCTGTGCTGCATTACACAGTGGGGTTAGGGTTATACTTGTACAAGGCTGTAGCCCGCAAGTCAAAAAATCTTTTGGAAAAAGGCTACTGTWACCCTGGTGGAAACATGGTGAACTGGACTCCAGTGTCCACACTGAGTTTTGTCACCTCCACTGCACGCCCACAACAAGGTGGGGGAAGAAGCTGCAGTGCTTCAGGCAGTTCTCCGTGCACTGCAGCGCTCCCAGCGATGCAGGCCCTTGGGTGGGGGGCAAGGATGCGGGTTGGGGGCTTAAGAGTCACCCATGCAACTTTGCTGAAAAGGATCTTGGGGGGCTGACACTGTCCTTTCAGGAACCAGCAAGGCAGGGTCTTGTTCCAAGCTACAGAAAAACAAAAATACACCATAATGGTTACATGAACTTCTGTGTAATGAAAGGGGGGGGCACCCAAAAATCAACTTTAAGACAAAAATCCACCGCTTGACAAAGTGTTATATCATGCTTCAAAAATCTAACTTTTGTCATCTTTGAATCTACAGAAGCATTCTCCTCTGTAGCCTTGAAACTGGTTACCTGTTTCTCTTTGAAAGTCATTTCCATAGCCCCTACTTTCCATCAAATCAATAGGTTTTTTTTAAACTATTATAAACAGTGTACCTCTGGAAAGAAAAACTACTTTTTTTTTAAAGGAGTTACAAAAACTTAACCCCTTATCAATCACAATTAAGAACGCTGAACAGTATCTCTTCAGCAGGAAAGCAATCCATTCTATCCTGTCTCAATTACTGAGTAAATATTTTCCTTTGTCATTCTAGCTAACACTGAACACTAGCTGTTTCCACAGAAAATGTTTGTTTTGCTAGTAACACTTTCAAGCTACAAAACAGTGTAACTTGGGATCAGGTATTCATACTAACCAAACAGAAAGAGAAGCTCTGCTCCCTCTTGAATAATTTATGTTATTATTTGAGATGTCTAGATACCAGCTTAAACATGACTCTGCCAAGGGATGCTCTGGCTGCTTAAATTGGAGATCTTCAGCACTACTTTTGATCTCAGCTGCAGATGTAAAACAGCTCGTTATGGAGAGCTCCAATTTGGGAAGTCACAGCTATCTGCTAGGCTTATGCTGCTAAATAGATGCAGAGGATCAGCCCTAGGTGAGGCCAGCTTATCTTCTTCCAGAAATATCCACACTATCACAACAGTAACTGGCCCACGCCATTTTATAATCCAGACAGCAGGAGTAAGCTACAGCTGCAGCTTCCAGACACCTACATCTGAGCCTATGCTTCCATTAGGGTCTGAAGAGCTGCTCAGCTCTCTAGATCAGACTTAAGTTTGGAGAGCTGACCCATCACCCGTAATAGGAGCTCCCATGCAGGTACCTAAATTTAGACACTTACAGCTCACAGCTTCCATCCTTGATGTTAACTGTATCTCCATCGGCCAGTACACTTGATTATAAAATAATACCAGAGTATTTTTTCCAACTCCCTCAACACAAGGAAAAAGCAGTAATGCCACTCTATCCAGTGACACAAGCAACAGGTGTTCACCCTGTTAGGAAGCAGAGAGGAAAACATGGTTGCCAGTAACACAGTGGCAGATGGCTGGTGCTCACTCACCATCCTGTATTTTTGTTTTCCAGCCCTCAGACACAGCTATGCACTTACTTTTGGAAACAGCACCCGAAAAGCTTACCAAAAGGAAMAAAGGAGACAAGCCTGTGCACTGCGAAAAAAACTTTAATGATGCCTGTACAGCATTTGAAGTGACTTTGAAACAGGAAGAGGAACACAACACAGACAAGAGAAGTTTTGAATGAAAGAGTTCATACAGCTTTAAACAAAATTTACAGGTGTTCATTTGCATAGGTTTTATTCTGCCTCTTCCTCTGCCTCTTCTTCAAACTCCCCCTCTTCCTCAGCTGTAGCATCCTGGTACTGCTGATACTCAGACACCAGGTCATTCATATTGCTCTCAGCTTCTGTGAATTCCATCTCATCCATGCCCTCACCAGTATACCAATGCAAGAAAGCCTTTCGGCGGAACATAGCAGTAAATTGTTCAGAAATGCGTTTAAAAAGCTCCTGGATAGCTGTACTGTTACCAATAAACGTGGCAGACATTTTCAGGCCACGAGGTGGAATGTCACAGACCGCTGTTTTAACATTATTGGGAATCCATTCAACGAAATAGCTGCTATTTTTGTTTTGAACGTTAAGCATTTGCTCGTCAACCTCTTTCATTGACATGCGCCCCCTGAAAACAGCRGCTACTGTGAGATAGCGGCCGTGACGTGGGTCACACGCCGCCATCATATTTTTCGCATCGAACATCTGCTGTGTTAGCTCTGGTACAGTTAAAGCACGATACTGCTGGCTCCCACGGCTCGTGAGTGGGGCAAAACCAGGCATGAAAAAGTGCAAACGGGGAAAGGGAACCATGTTAACTGCTAGCTTACGCAAGTCAGCATTAAGCTGGCCTGGGAAACGCAGGCAGGTGGTAACACCGCTCATGGTTGCTGACACTAAATGGTTCAGATCACCGTATGTTGGAGTAGTTAACTTCAGTGTTCTGAAGCATATGTCATAGAGTGCTTCGTTATCAATACAGTATGTTTCATCTGTGTTCTCCACCAGTTGGTGCACAGAGAGTGTTGCATTGTAGGGCTCTACTACAGTATCTGACACTTTAGGGGAAGGTACAACACTGAAGGTATTCATTATTCGGTCTGGGTACTCTTCACGAATTTTGCTGATYAGGAGGGTACCCATGCCAGAGCCAGTGCCACCACCAAGAGAGTGAGTAAGCTGAAAGCCCTGGAGACAATCACAGCTTTCTGCCTCCTTTCTTACAACATCTAGCACTGAATCAACTAATTCAGCACCTTCAGTATAGTGGCCCTTTGCCCAGTTATTTCCTGCTCCGCTCTGACCTGGAAGAGAGACATTTTCATATTAAGTTACAGTCACTGCTTCCTGCTTATTGCTTGCAAGCAAAGCATAAGAGCATCAAGCTACAGCGATGCTTTCATTTCATCAAGCGCAGAGCTATGGTGCTACACAAGCACCTCTAAAATGACTGGAAGCTACAGAGAAAACGTTTACTATCCAAGGATACAGCAGCCATTTGAGTTCTCCCGACATTACCGAGATGACGACGAGAATCGGAAGAGCAACGACACCTTGTGCCTTCCCAGACCTGCTCTCCCAAGAGCTGCCATCATGCACCATCCGCAGATCCCGGTATTTCATGCCCGCAGAAGCGCCAGGATTAACCCCCCCTCCCCCCCGCCTCCAGGGCCGCGCTCGCCCTAGGAGCATGTGCGGCGGCAAAGCCCGCAGTGCAGCGTCGCTGCGCTGCCCTGCCCACCCCACCGCACCCCGAGCCGGTTACACGAGCGGTCCCTCCCCCGCTCCCGGCGCACTCACCGAACACGAAGTTGTCTGGCCTGAATATCTGGCCGAAGGGCCCGGAGCGCACCGAGTCCATGGTGCCGGGCTCCAGGTCCACCAGCACGGCGCGGGGCACGTATTTGCCACCTGCAAAACAGGGAGAAGCCGTGACTGCGGCGCCGGGGGCGGCCCGGGGGGCGGCCGGCGCGCCGGGCCCTACCTGTGGCCTCGTTGTAGTACACGTTAATGCGCTCAAGCTGCAGGTCGCTGTCTCCATGGTAGGTGCCGGTGGGGTCGATGCCATGTTCGTCGCTGATCACCTCCCAGAACTGCCGGAGAAAACCGCGTCAGGGGCGGCCGGGCCCCGGCCGCCGCCCCCCACCCACGGCCCGCCGCCCCCTCCCCGTCGCCCGGACCTTGGCCCCAATCTGGTTCCCGCACTGCCCGGCCTGCAGGTGCACGATCTCCCTCATGATGGCGGCAGCACAGCGCACTCTCAGCCAGCACCGCTCTTTCCCCTAACTGACTCTGACTGYGTGAGGTAACCGCCAATCCTTATATAGAAGCGGAATGCGCGCGCACCCTTCTTTTCCCCGCCCAGGCGGCCTTCGGCAGCAGCTATTGGCTACTCATAACGAGGCTCCAAAAGCGGCGAGATCTGATTGGCGAGAGCACTGTCACTCAAACTATGGGCTCTTATTTGCTCCGCCCGTTTTTCCTGTTGATTTTACTGTTAGGCAACGGGCTTCCATGAATGCCCGCCCCTACTTGCTTAGCGCACTCCCGATTGGCTTAATTGAATGATTGATGTCGCGCATGATTGGCTGTCGGCCTCAGCGATAAGCTAGCATCATTTGATTGGACGAAAACAAAGTGTCCTAGTAACCGTCGCAATGACTCCGCAGCAGGCCCTGGGCGGTGGCTCGCCCGGCCGCCGATTCCCGAAGCCGTATGCGCACTTTGCGCTACGTAGGCGGCAGCTCGTCCCGCTGCGGGGGGGGGGGGGGCGGTCTCTTGGGAAACCTTGCCCGGCCGTTTCCGCCCGCGGGTCTCGGGGCACCCGCCGCCGCTCGCCCCAGCGCCGGCCTCCGCTTCTCAGACAGGGCCTCCCTCTCCCGTCCCCGCCGCCACCGCCTTCCCCCGCCCTCCGTTGGCCGGAGGMGCTGCAGAGGCGCTGTGGGGGCAGGGAGCCCGTCTGCGCAGGCGCGGGCTGCGGCGCCTTTCTAGCACTTTCTGGCGCGCAGCCGCCTGAGGCAGCGGGGTTGGGCGGCCGTTGCCGTGACAACGCCGCTCAACACAGGGGCGGGCGGGAAGGGGTTAGGCCGGGGCACGGCCTGCGGCAAAGCGAGACGCAGGGGGATGTTTAGCCTTCTGCTTCGGGATGCTAAAAGCCTGCGTGGGCTCAGGAGGAGCTGGCGGGGGGGGGGCTTTACCACACCCCTTGTGTGCAGGAAGGTCCTGCCCCGCGAGTTGTCGGAGGCTGGGAGGGTGCTCCTGGGAGGTGGTGTTCCCCCGCGGGCCTCAAGGTGAGCAGCTCTGGGTGCAGCTCCAGCCCTGGTCCTGTCTCTTAAAGAGCAGGCATGGTTCAGTCACAAGGGCTCAGGTAAGCTTGACAACTATGAGGCATGGTCCTATTACATTTCTCATGTAAACACGAGGTATTAACATACAAATGAATATCATGAGTTGTCAAAACACCATGCAGACCAATGCAGAACTCAAGTGGTGTCTGCCTTTTATAGAGTGAGCAGAACAGCGCTGCAACTAGGCAACACCTCCATCCTGAGCTGGATGTTTGTGTTCCAGCCCTGTTATTAGGCAGTTGAGCATCCCAAGCTGAATAAATGTCTCCTTTACTTAGCTTTTCTCTGTCTYTTGTTCTGCAGGACTGTTCATCTACAATCCAACTTTGTTAGCGCGTTCTTGCATAGACAGTTCATCTGTTGGTCACAGCTTCTAGGGGATGCACCATGATTGTTATTTTAGCAGAGCCTTTATGATTATATATATTCATTAGGATGCCAGCAAGGTCTACAAGTCCTAGCATCTCTTATTGTTTCATAATGTAGCTACAACTTGAAAGAGACTCCTAATTGGGTTCTCCAAACCTGACTCGTCTCAAACTGGTGCCTTGATGTGGAAGTGGATTGAGGCAAAAGCAGCAGATGACCTCGATTCTTTTCACATGGAGTGCATTGAGCTGGGTCTCTATAGCATTCAGGCTTTTGTACAAGACGGAGCTACATTATGACTTGTATACATACAATGATCTGTGCTTGGATAACAACCCAACCATTTTTGTGACTGGGTCAGCTGGGGAGGTGAGCAGAGGAAGAATAACATCACGAAGACTTTTGAGGGAGACAGAACAGCCTTTGGTAATTGGCCTAATACAAGGGTGTAGGTGATTGCTATTTCTAGCATGTAAACATTGTAGCTCCCAAGGATGTTGGAAAGAGCCCAGCAGGACCCAGAGGAGCCCCAGAGGTACCTGAACAGCCCCCAGAGACACTAGGAAGAGCCCCAGAGCATCTGGAGTAACCCGGGAGTCTCAGGCAGCCTGAAGAGGCCCTGGGAGAGCCCTTTAACAGTCTCAGAGGTGCCCAGACAGTCCCTGAGGACCTAGGAAGACACACTGGCATATTGCTTGTCCTCCACATTAGAAGCCAGAATGTAGGAGGTTTATGCAATTTACTCGGAGAGAGCTGAGTCATGCAAAGACGTTTGGGTCCAGATTTATCCCACCTAATTTTAAACACTGAATTGAATAGCTAACTCGGGGCTGCATGCACACCAGATTTGGTGGAAAGCATTGATTCAGCCCACTCCAGCTCTGAATTGCCCCCTGACAACACCTTTCTCTCTGTGGTGTCTGTAAAGGTGGGTTAGGTGACCAGATCCAAAACTCCAGTGTCTTATTCAAGTATCAAAGGTAGCTGGGGTGAATCTGAACCAGACTTGCTCAAGATTTCATACAAGTGTGTAACAATCAGTAAAGACGGCTTTTCCTCCAGGATGTGATACAATATTTTCATCTTCAAACAGAGTAACGTAAAGCTTGAATACCATGTTCTCTCTGACTAAGAATATAGGAGGGAGTTTAGTCTTGCCTGTGTTTTGCTGCTTGCAATGTTCTACTATCTAGGAAAGTAGATTCAGCATAAATTCTCAGAAAAGCCTACTCAGTACGGCATTAGTAAGCTTCTGCGCTCTTGAAGCCCTAGCCGGCACTCCCTGTAAAAGAGCAGGGGGAGCCATTGCAGGATGAGTAGGAGATTTGCCCGTTCAAGTGTTGCTGTATTTCATGCAGATACAGTGTTTTTTTCCAGCCTGGGAAGGACTGCGCATCACTGACAAAGATCTGTTTCCTCGCTTTAATAGAAATCATGAGCCTCTGTAGCCTGTGCCTCTGACAGCTTGTGCTTGTGGTTCAACCCTCACTGCCTTTAATGTTTGGGAAGCTGTTCTGTAATGTGCGGAGTGACAAATGGTTGCCATCCCAGCGTTCCTAGTGGCAGCAAAAAAGAAGTGGAAATGTCCTGCTCAATTAGGACTTCTGATATCTGTCTCCAAAATGCTATGCAATATCACATGCAGTGGAGCAGGTGTTAATACCCTGTGTGATGGCTGAAATTTAGCTTCTATGATTGAATCTCCAGAGGTTTCACTGGGAGAATCTGTGGGTTAGGAGACATTTCATATTCACCCGAAATTTATTTTTGCTAATGCTATCCCTTCTGTCCCTAGCTACATCCAGATCCACAGCAAATGAGAATTCTATTTTAAATATTTTTGCATTTTTTAAATTAAAGTAAAACGCCGGTATTTCTAAGCTCTCTGTGAGGAGGAATACAGCCAAGCTGCAAGGAGTCTCTATGGGAAGCTGCTGGAGCTGCAGACCATCTTAGCCCTGCGACTCCTAATGCTGTGGCATCCCAGCAACCTAATTAGTGTGTACTAGAAGGTGAGCTGGCAAGTAACAAGGCGGATTTCTGCCAGAACCCCATCTCACATGAAGCATTCCTTCAAAGGCAAACCATCTGCACAAAACACTGACAATTGGGCAAAGTCTAGAAGAAAAAATATTTTCAAATTTCTTGGCCCTGATGGAACAAAATGCTTAAGTGCATTTCTAAATGGTGGTGGTTTCGTGGGCAGTCTGCACAGAGGAGTTCCTGCAGATTCCCTGGGCGGGAGAGTGGGGGGGCAGTTGGGAAGAACACAGGATAGCAAGGAGGGGAACAGCTAGCCCAAACTAGGGAGGAACGTCTCACACATTATGTCTGTTGTTGAAGACATCTGTTTTATTTGGTATTTGATTTTTTTAGAGGCTCTTTCCTCAAACCTTGCTGTAAGTGACAAGCAAGGAGACTTCAGCACCTCATTCATTTAGCTGCTTCTGGATTTTCCATCCTTAAGTTTGTTTTATGAATTAATGGCTGTAACAGGGATATTAGAAAACATTAGGAGTCGCTATTACCAGGCCAAAGTCCCAAGGTATAATTCAGAGGAAGTCACGGTAGCGAAGTTAGAGCTAAGGTTGGAAGTTGAATTTCTATTTTTTGAACTACAAATTATTTTTTAACTTTTTATTGTAATTTTCTGTGCAGCTTTTGGCAGGGGATGAAAAAAGATTTTGCTGTGAATACACTCAATTTGAGCACAGCAGGGAGATACCTTCTTGAACTTTATGAGTATTATTTGTTCCCCTTCCACTGGATCACTGTTCCGTTGTGTGCAATAGGGTATAAAGAGATCATCCTTCCCCTTGGCATGTAGGCAGACAATGACTTTAATTCTTGTGTTGATATATCACCAGCAAGACAGCAGTCTGTGTCTTTGGCATAGTGTCCTTATTTAAACTGAGCCTAGTATTTGGGGTTGGGATGGTGTTGGGACTGTCAGGAGTCCAAGCAGAAATCACAGAACAAATTCCATTTATCTAGGTAAAATCTGAAGCTCTGAGTTCAACAGAGGGACATTGCAGAATCAATGCAGGTGGAAGCCTGCTTCCAGAGCTGAAGAGTTTTCAGTGCTGGGACTGCTCCAGATATATGGTAAAACTGAAGTAGGACACAGGTATGTGCAGACCTTTGGTCATTCTAGTCTTTCTCTCCGATTGTTATTTCTAAGGATAAACAATATTTGTTTTCAAGTAATTACTGCACTGCTTCCGAGAGATTCTGATTCTCATGGATMTGCTGAGGAAGCACTTACTGAACATGAGGGGTTGTTCCCAGACTGGTGAGTGAGAGGTGCAAGTGTCGGATTCATGGTGAAAGGAATAGGAACAGCCGAATGGGATTATGCCACAAGACTGTCTGGGCCAGCATCTTGTCTCTAATGACCAGTAGCAGATGCCAAAGATGAACAGGGCAAACATACATGTATGTGGTGGGTGGTTCAGGAAATTCTTTAGCCACATGCAAGTATCCTTCTGTTTAATAGCCTTCATGGATTTTTTTCTTACGAATTTGTCTAATCACCCTTTGCAGCTATGTAAGCTTTTGGTATAAACAATCTCCTGTAATAATGACCTCCATGGTTTAACCATAGCTATGTGGAAAAAGAGCTCCTACCATTTGGTTTGATGATTTCCACTGAGCCCCTCAGTTCAAAAGGAGGCTGTGGGCCTGTTACTTCAAAGCTTGCACTCAAAAGAGGCTTAAACATTGTCAGTGATTACTGTGAAACAGAATATAATGCTAAAACAGCTTTTCCTTGACGGAAGGTTCATCATTAACTGGCATCATTCAATTTATATCTCCTTCATGTTTGAAACCAGTGAACTTTGAACACTTTTCCCATAACATTCCCTCATCCAGTTCTACAGCTTCACTGCTGTACATTGTCCAGAGATAACCACTACAGGCATCACCTTCATTCATGCAGGAGAGCCACTCGCCAGAGACAATTTCCACAGAGAAGTGGTGACTAATTCAGTCATGAGGTGGACATATGGTGACACCCYCTGCTGTGAACAAAAATAAGCTTTTTTTTGCACAAAAGTTGATTTTTATCATTCCTCTGTCTTTCTCAGAGCCTCCTCTACTTCWTTCTCAGGGCAGTCCTCTTCCTTTTGGGGATTATTCTCCCCCTGGTTTCCAGAAGAGCCTTCTTCCAAGCCACCTGTGCACATGCTGCTGCCCATCTACCTGCTTAGAAGCGTTCTTACAGTAATGCCAGTGCTTCTTAAATTACTGCTAAGAGCTGCTTTCACATCTCACACTTAGAAAACTTCCATATCGCAGTGTCTTTCATCTGTGTCCACATCGTAGGTCTCCTTGTCAAGTTTCAAGAGAAGCCCACATCCTAATATATTTGATCTCAAGTGGGACCAGCTACTAGTTGGGTAAAAATGGTATTAGTGATTTCCTAAGGCTAAGGTGCTGTCCAGCGAGCCTCCCTCTTGTGACTAAACCCTGTCATTACACGCTCCGGGGAGCAGGAGCTTGTTTTCAGTGTTTATCTGACTTGAACAGGGGTCCTAAAAGTACTCTACTGCGAGGAGTCTCTCTCTGAATGTCTGATGTAGAAGGGCATAGTGGAAACCGGGTCAAACCCGCATAGTCTCTACTGTGTACTAGTGCTCATTGGAAAGATTGGGTGTGCTACACTTGCAAAATACCAAAACACTGATTTTTCTGGATTTGATGGCATTATGAAAAGACTTTTTAGAGAGAGAGCTGGGGCAAAAATTGGGGTTTTACTGATCCCAGTTTTTGGTCATGTTCATTCTATTGATAGCATTTTCATCTACTTCTGTGTGTTCTGAATTAGCTCATGAAGTAGGAGTGATAGTCCACGAGGTAGGATATAAACATCATATGGCTTCCTATTTCTCTGGAAGATATTCAGATACATGACCATAGGCATGGTATAAGAACAAAATAAAAATATACTGAAAGATCTCTAAATCCAGCCATCCTAAAAGGCATTCCTCTCATGTCCTGCTGGATTTGCTCCAACAGTGGTTGTGCGTTTCAAGTGATTTCACTATTATTTATAATAACAGCACCAAACAGCTTAAATGAGTTCAAGTACTGCAGTACTTGGTGCTGTACATTGATTCTTCACTTTGTATTTCAGAGGCCTTCCCTTGACCACTGAACTGGAAGTCTTCATAGACAGGACAATATCCGGAAGAGAGAAAGTCACAGTCATTGCATTACCAGTGAGAAGCTGAAGCTTACCCATTATGGCAAGTTTTGCAAAGTTCTTGAGGCACACGGTTCTCCTTGACCTTCTCATGACTTGCCAGGATCACCTAGGAAGTTCGTGACAGTGCTTTGGAGTGAGTCCAGCTCGAAATCCCAGTACAGTGATTCATTTGTAAGTGTTCTGTGAAATACCTGTATCTCAAAAGTAGCACATCATCTACAGCCAAGTACTGAGAGGAAGGTTACGGCTTAGGATGCTCTCTTATGACCCCAGGGAGTTTGATGCCTCAGAACAGGGAGAAGAAAACAGCTCTGCTCCTGTGGTGGTGGCTTTGGCACTGCAGAACTACACTGCAGGCAATATACCATTATTTCTCTCCATTTGTGTGGAAATTCATTGGCTGCCCATAGGAGTCCATAAGAGTAGGTCACTCACAACCAAAGACCAAGAACAACTCAAAAAATTATGCACAAAATCTGTAAAAATGGCCTGGTGGTGCAATCTGGATGGGATGTACTGACTGGGAACCATGACACTTTGGAAATGGTATAACCTGAAAGAAAGACAAGGCATTAATATACTCCTAGAAACATGCTGATAAGAAATGAGGCCAGTCTAGACAGCAGCAGGTCAGCTAACCTATTGTGTTTCTGGAGCTAGAATAGATAAACTTCTCTCTGATGTCAATTTTTATATCAAAAACTTTTGCTTTCTTTCTTACTGATACTTGCTGACAGCAACAGAACTGCTGTGAGCAGACATTATCTGCTAGAAGATCTTCCTCATAGTTTACCCCAGAGTGAGAAGGGAAGGAGCTATGCATAAAAACACTAGATTTGTGAACAGTTAGAAAATCCCGTTATTAATCATTTCCACAATAAAATACTGCGTTGTTACCAAAGAGTTTCAAACATCTTTGTTTCAAAGCAAATGAGCTGATCTAAAAATCTCCTTTAAGTAGATTTCTGCTGTACAGGTAATCTGGGGATTAGTTCTGCAGACTTGTACAGTGCTGACATGAAGGAGCTGCTTCTGTAGAGAGCTGGGAGAAAGGAATGTGTCCTCCTAGGTTCCCCATTTTGTTACTTTTTTACCTTTTTAATGACTAAAAACATACTTCAAGGCTTTTAGAACACAACCCAGCTCAACATTTAACAAGTATATCTGTAAGTGCTTTTTTTTCTGTCAGATAGGAAGAGAATTAAGTGTATCTGCAATGCTACCCATTCCCTATACTGAATAGCACAAGACCCATCCACCTGGGAATGCTGGCCCCTGGGGGACTGCAGCTTGGGATGGGCAGCACAGCCATTATATGAGACCAAATACGCCTACCCCCTTCTGATACCACCTGTACGCCTGCAGTAGGCCTGCAGCAGAAGACTAAGCAGAAAGCAGCAGTGGCAGTATTTGGAAAAGTGATGGGAAAGGAGGGAGAGGAGCTGCTGCCTGTGATGAGTGGACCACTGGGGGAAAGGAATTTTAGCTGTCAAAATGTCTCACTGTGTCTTTGCTAAGAAGAGCAACAGACTGTCTTTCAGCTCAAGAGTTTAGGATCTGCTCTAAACTAAGCAGATGTGAGCTGTGTTCACATCTCAGAGCAGCAGCCTGATAYGGAATGGTGGTTGTCAAGTGTCATGGATTTAATGGGGCAAGTTATGGCTATCCATGTGTGCTGTCACTGTGTGAGGCAAGAGTGAAGTGTCAGGAACATGTGCTGAGCTTCTCGCCCCATTGYTCATTTGTTACCTGAGCAAATCTCAGCACTTCTGAACAAGTTTGGAGAAGCTGCACTCARCATCCCTTCTCTTGGACCCTGGGATCTAGTATCCAAAATCAAGGAGACACAATGACTGAGCCAGACAGAACACCTGGAGTCCTGGTGCTCCTGGCATCTCCACTGGCTTATTTCCACTTCTGACAATGGTAAGATCCTTCTCGGGCAGGATCCTTCTCAGTGTGGAATCCCACAGGTCTCCTGTGTGCTGACAGGTCCCAGAGCCAGCACCCTGTTTAATGATAGCATTTCCAGATGTGGGAGGGATGAAGTCTCAGGAATTTCCCGGATACCACTGGCTTCCTGACAACCTCAGGCTTTTTCTATGCAAGCCTGCCTGAATGCCTCCTGCCTTCTTCAGACAGTTTGAGCAAAGAACACATCAAAGATGTTGACATGTCTCATTAACTAGATACCAACAGCCAGGTTATCTGAAGTCATTTGCTGCCTGCCTGCCACTGGGAAGAGAGTGCCTTCAGGGAGTCTCACTGTGTACCCCAAAAGTACACAGCATAACAGCTCTTGAGTAAACAGAGGCAAAATCAGCATCCCCCATCCTCCTCACTGAAACACTTTGTATTCACAATAAAACCCCYGCTTTGATCCCTCACCAAGAATAACACAGACAGGCTATTAAAACATCTTTAATAACATGATATAATTAAAAATATCTMATGTGCAACTCAAAGAAATTAATATGAAGCTTATTTAAATCTCCTTCYACACCCCTCCAAACTTGAATGGCAGGTTCCAAATCTTCATTAATTGGCTTGAAAATTTATGAGTACACCCACCAATATTACAAGTGGGAGCTCCTGTATGTGAGTTAGGAGCACAARGGATTAATAACCAGATTTGAATGGATTTGGGAACCATGGTAGCTTTAAAGATCCTACAAGGCACATCACTGCATTTATAAGCAATTAAACATGGTTAAAGTAGTCTGAAATGAGTTGGAGGCACTCATCCCTTCGGCTTTTAACAGAACTTATGTGTTTAAGTCACTGAAACTATCTGAGAAATGCTTTAGTAAAAGAACAGTATTTGTCTGAATCTGTCCCTTTTCTTCACAATAACACTGAGAACTTGTACTGCACCTCATGTGTTAGATGAGCAGAGCAGACCAGAGGAGCTAGAATGACTGCTAAGTCCCAGAGGAATCCTGAGTATTGGATTATAAGGTAACTTTGGTCACAGTCTAACACAGAAGTCATTGGACTGACAACTGGGAAATTCACCTTCTGTTCTTGGGTCTGCTCTTCTCTAAAGGGCAGTATGAGATGAAATACTTCACCTTCCACAGTCAGCATGACAGGCAGTTTAGTGCAACTGAATGAACTGGTGAACCTCAGCCAAGCATGTCCCCAGATTTAGCAAATGTGAGATAAAATGCGTTGATTTAACCCCCGATGAAAGAATTTAAGTTGACAAGTGTAATCCTGAGTTACCATGGCCTAGCTGAGAGACAGGAACTCAGCTGTGTATCTGTGCCTTTTGCTTCTCCTTCAGTGCTCTGTACATTTTCTGCCGTTGTGGAGCAGAGATTCTCTTAATACTTTCAGAGCTGCTGCCACAGGAAGGTGTTGATCTCCACCAGGGCCTTTGCATGCTGCTGTAACATTGATAACGCTGATAGCAGTACCATTACCACCAAACAGGGACCCTTGCTTTTGAATGTAGGAGCATTTCCTGGAAGGGAGGCTGGCATGCATAGTGTCGCTAAGATGGAAAAACAGATGAGCAGTAGCAGGAAAAAAATATTTGCTTTTTTTCTCTAGAACAGGGAAGCAAGTTAGCTGTTATATTCTGATTGTATTTTAAGGCTGTTTCCATCTTCATTACTGGAGACATTGCAGGAATCTTCTCTTTTGTAGTCAGAGAACAGACAGAGCACCTTTTCCAGAAACCACCTCTCTTGACTGGATAAGATTATTCAATATTAACTTTACAGTAGTGCTTATGGCCTGCTCAAGGGTATGGTTCCATCGTGTGAACGCTAGTAATCTTAGTTGCAGCCCAAGCAAGATCTGTGCAGGCTGATCGTTTGGAGAACATATAGCTTGCCATCCACTGGGAATCTCAGGCTTTCTACAGAGCAAGATCTGTTGTCTCTATTTACAGTAGTGCAAGGGCTAGCAGGTTGAAATAAGGCACTGAGGCTCTGGAGTCTTGCAGGAAAATCCCTTGCATCTTCCACTGAGATATACCTGTGTGTTTTCTATTTGTACCTTGTTAACTGCCCTCTCACAAGAGCATCCAGTCCTGGAATAACAGTCAGTTGTCATCAAAAACACTGCTGTTCCTGTTACTGAAGCTGTTTTCCCTGACCATCACTCGGTACGAAATGCGCATGAAAGAGCCAGTAAGCAACACAACAAAGAGGATGAGGAGCAAAGACCAGACCCCTGGTTCAATCCCCTTGAGGAAGCTTGGGTTGTCCTGGGGGATGGTGTTGGTCAGATTCAGCAGGTACCCAAGAGTCCAGCCAGATGATATGTCACCAATCTATTGAAATAAAAAGGAAGAGAGGTCAGAAAAGCAGCAGACAGTGGAGCCTAAGTCTGGACCCCAGCTGTGTTTCTGTGCACAGTCCTAAAGCCTAACATACTTTATTTGAGATTGATCCAAGGATTAGGCTTGAAATCTCAAGAGAGCAGGCTCTCCCACTGTCAGGGCCCTGAGTGCACTAACAGGCCTTAATTGCCCCRACTAGCTTCACCTGGGGCTTCCACCCATGCACCTTCCACCCTCTGCCCCTTGGCCAGGGAGCTCCATTTATGCTCAGGCCTGGGCACTCAGATCTCCTCTGGGCTATGCTGTAGATGCTCCTGTGTCCTGTTCTTTCTCCTGGGGTCGCAGCTTACTGTTTTTCTTGAATATGTTGTTGGTAGCTTTGCCTCTGTCCCTGTCGCCTGGATGGACCTCAGACTGATGTTTTAAGTAGTTTATCTCTGGCTGTTCCTGACTGGACTGCTTGGGTGGACCCTGGACCTCACTCTTACCTTGCTTTTCAGATAGTTGATAGAACCACTATTACCAGTGTGGCCATTTTCAGATAGTATGGGACTGTGCCTTTGTCAGTGAGCTGAGAAGAAGTTTGGGAATGGGCTTTCTTTCCTTTTTGTGAAGGAAGAGAGTTAAGAAGACCTGCGTCAAATCCCCCTTCCCTTAAGGGCTCCAGATCTCGAAGCAATTTTAATGCTGCCTCCACCAGTTACAAACTCTCACTGGAATGAGGTTGATTGCAAAGAGATAGGGTAGGATCTCCTGGCTCAGGAAATAATATCATCCTTCTGTCTTTAGCATTAAGTAGTAACTAAGCTATCTTCTTTGCCCTGCTATTGGTCACAGACTTTTAAAGATGATATTGCTTTCAAATGAGATTTTGACCTGTCTGTTTTTTCAGTGGTGACAAGTGGAATCATCCTCTTTGACATTTGTTTCTTGATCATTAGAATTGTGAATTTATTTTATGAAAATATCTTGCTGGAGAAACCCAATTGGTTAGGGCTTGTGGGAGTGGGGGCAGCCTGGCTTTACTCAAACCACTCTCCCTCACAGTTGGAGTACCACACTGAAGGTAACCGACCTTCTCCTGGAACTCAGTCCGAGCAGAGCTGTGAAAATCAAACGTGTATCCCTTTGTACTCAGATGAAAGATGAAGGTGGACACAGCACAGTAATCAGCAAGTGTATCCAGGCTTGTCTGGGATTCCTTGGCTAGCTGGTGTCATTTCCAAAAGAAGATGGAGGGGGAAGAAGAAAAAAAAAAAAAAAATCAGCAGCTGAATTTCAGGCCTGATTAAAACCCATCATGTCCTGCTCTGGGACTGACTGCAGGGCTGGAGGAGAAGCGTTTGTGTGTCCTGTGCAGACTGAGGCCATGCTTCCCTGCACCCACTGGGCTGTTGTCTGAGAGTCCCCGTCACCTCTCAGTGTCTTTGTTCCCATCTCATTAAAAGCTCAGGCAGTTGCAAGAGCAGCAGAACTGACAACCCACTCTCCTACAGTTGTCCTGCAGGTGAACTCCTTGGCATGATTCTCTGCTCTCTAATTAGGTTGAGCTAATGCTGCAACCTTTATCTCATCAGGAACACTAAGATCTTTCTCTTCTATCCAGAAAAGAAAGCTTTAGGCCTTGCTACCCCATTATCAAACCCTGTAGGGAATGGCCAATTTGGATATTACTGTGGAAGGGATACTCAGTCAGTGTAAGCTCAAATGAGGGTGACTTCATAAGTTGCCAAGTTAGGAAAAGAACTTCCATTTCCCCYATAGTTCAGTCTCCCTGGGCCCAGGTGAAATGGGAAAATCCCTAGACTCTGAGTAGATGCACTCCTTGCACATAAGGAGAGAGAAGGATAACAGGAAGAACAAGGTGATGTATAAGCGAGACTAGACAGGCTGCCTCTCTATCCCTAATATGCAGTAAAAAAGTACTTGTGGCTTTTCATTTAATTGAGTACAGGTGTTAGCAACAACTGGGATTTGAGAGGAAGGGAAATAAGTACAGCCTGTTTTCTCGAAGTATAAAAAAAAAAAAAAGGCAAATCCAAGTTTTTTCCCTGAAGGGGTCAGTAACTTACAGCTCTGTCAGCCTGAGCCACATGAGCTTTTACAACTAGATTGTTTCTTGCTTTGCTCTATCCCTGCACACTAAGTTATTCCACATTTACCTCTTTGACAGACATCCCACAAAGCTTGTCGACTGCCTGACTCAAGTCAGGAGAGGATACAGTCTCTCTCAGGAAGTCCAGGGCCTCAGAAATCACCTATAACAGCAGCAGAAATAATCATCAGGTTGGACTGCACTTGGCATGCTTCCATACAGTGTGTAAAGAAATGTAAGTGGCAATAGCCATGGGGCATGTTTCCAGAATGTCCTTTCTACCTGTCTGTGTTTGGTGGTTACAGTGCCTCTGATAGGCACTGGGAAAACAAGCAGGATCAGTTACTGTCTGAAGATGGAGACCGGATTGTTTCTAGCTTGAATACAGCAGCCTTCCTGGCCCTGTCTGAATGTTAAGTAGGCTAGTCCTTATGCTCCTTGGCACTATATCCATGGGACGCTTTTGGCAACAGGAAATTGTGGTGATTTCTGTAATTCCTTCCTCCTCATCCTTTCTCGGAAATGCACTCAGTGTGCCCTAGGATCTTGAGCTGGTCCTGACTTAACATCCCAATGACTTTGAACACTAGATCCAGCATTTCATATACAAGGACACTTGTGGTAGAGCATCCTCAGATGTTTGCTCAGAAAGGGGCAGAAGGTCTTTAGCTTCACCACAGACTTGGCATGGGAAGAGATGCTCAGTGCAGGACTCCTGCTTGCTCTGACCCTGCTGGCTCACATGTGCCATAGAGCCATAATGGAGCTCCCCAAACCTTATCTCACAAACAGATATGGCTGATACATGGGATCAGAGTGCCCTACCACAGTTATTGGTGGGAAGCCTGGGGTGCCCATTTGAACAGTTGTGTGCTGAGGAGGGGGARAGGGCAGGATTGCATGTCTACAGCATTAGCACTGTGTATTCAACACTAGCCAGAGCACTGGCACTCCTGGCTAGCACAAGGTACAGCTTGGCTGGTCCCACTACATTTATGAATGACCAAATTGGTCCAATTTCACGGGCTCTTCATGCCAATTGCTTACCCCAGTGTAAATGAGAACCCACCAGAAACCTGGTCCAGGGGGGCTTGAAAACACTGCTGAGAGACTGCTTGAAGAAGCTGCAGGAAGAAGAAGAGTTGAGCAGACTTTGCACAAGTCTCCTGCAGGCAGTAGAATTGCTGGAGCCGGTGACATTGAACATGTCTTCAGGGCTGGGAATGCCCAATGTGTCATCGCTGACAGCACAGGGCCCAGCATGCACCGAATGCCATTGCACTTCCTGGAAGTAGGTGAGGGGCCAGCAGGGGTTAGATATAGTTTTCACATTTCTCTGATCCTAGAGGGACAGAATAAAATGGAGACGGGTAGCAAGAGAGGAGACCCAAGAGATCTGCCCAAGGCTTTATAAAGGAAAATGAAATATAACACAATGAAAAACAGAGGTTTTGTTTATTTTTTTGCTTTTTCTCCTGACATGACAATGTCATAATTGAGCAGGCAGGTTGTAAAAGGTTTGCAAAAACCTTACCTAAACTATTCAACTGCAAGGCCTAGACCTCTGGGGCAGCATGGTCCCAGCTCCCACTGAGTTCTGGATAGGCTGCAAGGACTGGGCCTGCTGTCAGAGGCTGAGGAGTTGCAGCCTGTGGGAGTCCTGGCCCTGTCTGATCCCTGTCAGGCCAGAAATACAATCTCCATGTAGAGGCTGTTCTGGTCTGCCTTCCAGAAAGACATTCAATTCTTGTTTTGTCTATATTCACAAGTCTGGTCACTGAATTTCTGGGGAATTCAGTGTTTTATGATGCTTCAGCCCTCATGCTCCCTGGTAGCTATGGTGACCCAGGTGGCACACAGCTTCTTAATCCCCTCTTCCTGAGTAGCTCTTTGCCCACAGAGCCATGCAGGTTGGAGGGAACCCCTCAAGAATTAGCATTTCTCATCCCTAGGGATTCCCTGTAACAGAATTGTGAAGTGGGTCTCCATGTGAGTCTCAGATAAGGGGCTGTTCCCTAGAGAAAGGTGTGGTTGGAGCAGGTTTATGGGGAAGAAAGTGGGGGGTGAATTCATTTGAGTTCATCTTTGAAAAATTCAGTTTTAGTGGGGACCAAAATGATTCATGACTTTGCATCAGATCCAGCCAACCCTCTATTACCCCCCCAAATGAAAGAAGAAAAGGTTGGAAGAATTGAAACATCTGCATGTTTTCAAAATTAAATATTGCTATTTTAAAGACTGTCTCAAAGTTAAAGTTGGCAAAGGACAGAAATACCCCAAACAAGGTCCCAGCTGGTTCCCAGGTGCCGCTGTTTAGGCTCCCCATGTAGAATGGAGGAGCAGTTCAGAGGAGCCAAGGGAAGTGTTTGACTCTCTCCACTAGGAAGGTGGTCTTAGCACCTCTGGAGAGCAATTTAGTGCTCATGTGCATTAAGCAGTGAGCCAAACAGAGCCTACAAAGAAGAAACTGGAATGGGTGCCTTTGTGTCTACCTAGAGGACATCGATTCAGGCGTGGAGAGCATCTGATGCACTGGGCTTTTAGATGCATAAAAACACCCTCAACTAAAGATGGTCACTGATGTTTCAGCTATTACCAGCTTCACCAACCCTTGCCATATGATACTGTYGTTCGGTGCAGGGGTTAGACGTTATATCCAGGGCACTTGCAAATGCCAGCAGCAGATACTCACTTGTATGAGCATGGAGAGCAGCCTGCTGCGGAGCTGGTCTGTGCCATGGCAGGGGCACTGGTGAGTGTACACCTTGTGTGTTTGCCCRTACAGCTTCAGCCTCACTCCTCCTTTTGGTGCCTGGTTCTTTTCTTCCATCTTGGAAGTGAGCTGTGCTGAGGTTCCTCCCAAGGACAGGAGTCCTGCCATCCCCTTCCTGGAGGGGACCAACTGTCCTCGCCAGTCGTACTGACCCAAAGAGAAATGGAGAGGTCAGTTCTTAAGACTTTCACATCTGAGTCGTGGTCAGATACAAGCATTACGGCACAGAGAGAAAGAGCAGCTTTCTAGTGCAGTACAGCCCAGCTTTTATTTCCCCCCAGGGCACAAGGATGCTGAACTGGTGGCTTTGAAGGGAGCAGAGGACAGCCACTGTATAAGCACTGCCATCTGCGCAGAGAGCTCCCCACAGCCAGTGAGAGCAAAGTACAGAGTTCACCACCTCAGTGGGCTGTTCAAGGCAGTGGTCTCTGCAGGTAGGAACAGGGGAAAGAGGAGAGGATGGGGGGAGTGGAGGGAGGTTGCCAGGTGGGTAGATATGGGCTTCAAGTGCTGCCTTAATGCCAAAGTGATCCTCCTGTCAGAAGAATCCTGTGGTTTCATCTCCCGCAGTCTTGCAGAACTGATTTTGGCAATGCTGAAGTTAGCAGTAGAGGCAGGAAAGTTTATCTGACTGCAGATGTAAAGACTGCCCCTGGACTGGGGGGGACTGTGCTGTTGCCAGTGGTGCTAGCAATTGCCTGACCGATGCACACTTGCTGCTTGTTATCAAAACTGCCTTTTAATCCCCTGCTGTGGAGTAACTCAGCTGCTGCTGTCTAACCCTCCTTTATCTGGCACTTTGAGACTTGCTGAGACCTTTTGGCTTGAGAAACTGTAGCTGGAGCAAAGAAAATTAAATGTATTCTTTTTCTTTAGTGAGCTCTTTCTGAATACAGACCAGGCCCCCTCTGCTGGGGACACTGTCTCATTACTGTCTCAATGAGAGGAACGTTTGAGGGCTTTTGCTTTGGCAGCAAAGGACTCATGTCCATCATTCACAGGACGTCTCCTGGGACAGCTGGACTTGGGTGACAATCTCACGGCATCCCTGCAGACGCAGCAGCAATGCCTGTTTCACAGCGGTTCTGAGCTAGAACTGAAGGGGCTTGGGGCAGTGGTGTTCTTGTTTTAAGCACCAGGTCCAGGCTATGTAAGGTTATCTGTGTTTGAATGTCCCAGATGTGTTGTCCAGAAAAACTCAGATCAGTTACAGCAACAGCATGAGCACATCCTATATTAGAGGTTTGGTACTTCAACCTGGTTTTAACCATGTCGCCTCGTGTCCACCAGCCAGCTGGTGTTTGATATAACCTGCCTTCTTTGAAAGTCAGTGGAAGCTCTGCTTAAGTATTGTTCAAAGTGCAGAGCTATAACAATCCCTGCACGTGTTGCTGCTGCTGTTCGATAATGGGAGTCGCTCAGCTCAGCTCTGTACTCCCCAGGGCGGGATCCCCCCTTACCTTGATGATGTTCTCCAGGACGTAATTAACAGCAACCCAATTGAATGCTTCCTCGTCCAGGCTGGACAGGATTTGCGCCCCCTGAAAGTCAAAGGGGGAYGACTTCAGGGCTACAGTCAGGGCCGCAAGGAGAGCGTCAGAGAGGGTGGGATGGGTGAGGCTAGACAGAAAAGGAAAAGAAGCACATTTGTTGTTACAGGGCCCTACCAGGAGTAGCCCGCAGTGGGTGCAGCAGCAGGACTTCTGCTATGTTCCCCACTTTGGGTAAGAATACAGTGAGACGCAATGGAAATCCTGCTCCTCCTACCTCTTCCCCCTCCCCTCACACAGCACTGGGGGCAAGCACAGCCTGGGCAGCAAAAATATAGAAGGGTGATTGAGCAGCTGGGCTGCCATTTGGGAATTTGGGAGCCTTAAGTTCAGATCCCTCTGCCACTGCAGGATCCTGGGGCCCTGCCTGGCCCCTCCAGACCTTATTTTTCCCCAGTGTCTAATAGGAGATGGAGAGGTCCCAGTAATGAGGTAACTGAGAACAGGGTCCAAAGAAGTATGTACAATAAAGTGGAGCTTCCCACCACAGCTCCCAGCCTGCTGACAAGAACCACCACTGCAAACCCATGCAGGTTGTCACATAAACTTGAAAACACTTCAGCTTCCAAACTGACAGATGTTGTTTCAAGCCCTAGTTGTGAAGGACGCTTTACACAGATTGGTAGCAGTAGCAAGCCTGTCATCCTTGCGGCTGTTTGGGGGGACGGTACGGACACACAGCTGTGCTGTACTCCCCTTGAGCGCACAGGGAGCTGAGAAAGGTTTACCTGACCAGTGGATTGGGGATGAAACACACTGCAGAGCAGACAGGGTGAGATTCATTTACAGAATGATCCACACGACGTGTGCTGATCTCTGCGTGTGGGTTTGCAACATTCACTCACTTCAGCTGCCTCATGCTGGCAGTTGCTCCCAAGTAGAGGGGGGTTTGGCTGTGCTGCTCTGCCGGGATCTCACTCTGGGCCCAGTGCAAGCATGGCTCCAAACTCTTCCCTACTTTCTGAGGAGAATCTGAGTAGTTGGAGACTCCAGGACCTAAGAATCAGGGGAAAGAATGAAATACCCTATGGGAAGATGCAGGAGAAAGGTGAGAGTGATTACCGAAGAGATTAAGCATGCCCTGAAGGACAGCAAAGACAGGACCTGTCACAGGCGGAACAAAGGAGTTATTTCAGTGGACTAGTAGCCATTCTGCTAAAACACGGCACTGGGAGCAAAACAGCAAATATATGTAAATCCTAAATCCCACTCTAAGAGAACTCTAGCTGTGCTGCTAAGATATCCTATAGATGATCACATATCAGCATGTGACAGCTCTTACAGCTGAGGCTGTCTCAACCCATGGAAGTGTGGCTTTCACCACCATAAAAGATAAGCAAAAGTCTCATCTCTGTGTCAGTGTGTCCTTGTGCGTCAGCTGCCTCTTACAGCCACTTCCTCATGTGTTGGCGGACGTGGTTTCTGAGCCCCATGCCTGCAAGTAGGGCACCTCTGCTCTGGAGGAAGCTGGTGCTGCATGGAGAGGAGCTGTGTGCAAGCCCTGACTCATTTTTCCAGCAAGATTCAATGGGATTTTAAGTGTTTTTTGAACTACTACCCATATAGGGCCTTGCTTCCTCATCCTCTGGCCCACTCATCTTTCTGGCTGCATGACTACCTCACCACACACCTTGCTCTCCCGGGCCCTGAATAGAGCTGAGCTGCAGCTTGCCTATGGCTACTCAAAGAGTAGCAAAAGTGGAATTTGAATCACCATTCCCAAGTCCTTGTCTGCTCTCTAAGGCCCGACCATGCTTTCCCCTCCAGCTTCATTCTAGTTACCACAGTTCTCTGCTGGCCCACATTGCCACACAGACTGAGGACTGCTTCTGCATCTGGGAAAGAGACTTGCCTGGATGTCTTGTCGCTGCTGATGACACTGCTGCAGGTTCAAGTAAGTATTCAAACATGACAAGTGAAGATACCAAATGGCAGCAGCTGAAGGATGCATACAAGGTTTCAGGGAACTGTTATTGCATCATCTGTATATGGCTGGTATTTACAGTCTGCGAGAGCACAAGCCCTCTTCTCTGCTCGCTGTGTGGCTGCCCTCCCACAGCACACTGACACTGAGAGTTCAGGGTTTCCCAGCATCTTGCTATAATCATGCTTCAACATCAAAGCAAGATTGTGAGATAGGGAAGAAAAACCCCAAGCATTAATGCATGAACCCTGTTTAGCTGGCTCTGGCAGGACTGAACTGACTCAAGCCGGTGAGGAAGACCCCAGGACTCTTTAAAACCTGATGCCTAAAACCACAGCCTGGCACTGTACTGTGGGGACTAGCTGTGGCATGTCGAGCTGAACTCACAGCTGTGAAGCCAAACCTCACATAGGGGATTGGAGGCTTCATGTCTCTGTTGTTGTGGAGCTACAACACTTACTGCCCAGATAACAGTCAGGAGGAGGAGAAGGTTACTAGGAGTCCCCCCTCTGTGGCCAGACTTGTCTCCGTTGCTGTTCACCACCTCCCTCGGTTCTGCCACTGGTMTACATGGACATCAGCACAGCCCCATCCCCTCTGTGTCCTTCCCTGCCCATAGCAGGTTAGTAAAACTGTTCATCTGCTACTGCAGAATGCCCTGACGTCCAGCTGTATATAGCTAGCGCTACCCATGTTCAGAAGGCCCATGCTGAAAATGTGCAGCCTACACTTCACTGTCATCACCATCTCAGTCTGTAGCTAGATGATACAGGACTCCAAAACTGCAGAGATGGGGTATACGCAATTCTCTTGGTTTCCAGTCATCCCATGCCAATCCCATAGACCTCCCAAACATGAATTGGGCATCTTACCTTGCACAGTACAGGAGCTACATTCCCTGATCAGCCCGGTGTTGTTTGCTTTGTTGGCAGTCCACTGATAGATGAACAGGATGGTGTGGGATGGGCCAGCATCCAGAATAATGCCATACTGGAAAACCCCAAAAGCATTATAGCTAAACACCACTGAACGCACACTTCCTTGTTATCGCAGGGTTACTCAGCATTACACAAGTACGCTGAGTAACCCATGTGCCCACACTGCAGTATTCGAGTTAGCTTTTTAAATTCAAAGAAAAACTGAAGCCAGAAGATAATGTGAATTTGCAGTAAACCATCTGCATTGCTGAATACATGTGAGGAGCAGCAGGAGTGGAGAAACACTTCAGTGCCACCCTTCAGTGGCAGCTGCTGGACATGCTCTGTAGCAGTTCCTGAAACTGCAAAGGGTTTGCACTGAGAGCTGAGCAATCTGAAGTGCAGGAGAAACAGGTCCTAAAGAAGTGTGAGACAGCACTATACAGGCTCTCTGCTAACTCTGGGACTCAAGCTGCTGCTGGATTGGTTTGCTAAAGAGACAAGACATTTGGGGAGAAAGCAGAGGGCTGCGGCTTGCTCTTGCTTCAGAGGAACTCGAGACTTGCATGTCTGTTTGAAGCCCCGCTGCAGAGATGGTGTGACACAGATTAGGTTCGCCCTGATGCGTGCCAGACCTGTTGGAGCCACAGTGTGCTCAGGCCGACCAGCATATACGCTGTCCAACAGAGACCAAGGTAATGTCTCAGCAAAACTGGCAAGAGCCAGCATGAGCTTTCTCAACAGCTTGTCTGTTGAGAGCAACCCTTTCCTAGTGCTTAGCGCTGAGGCTGAGGACTTTCTCACTTTTTGCAGCCCAGTGCGTGGATTCAGAAATGAGAGGCYGCAAGAGTACCCTGCAGCATAGCTTGGTGGCTGTTATGAATGTCCCCACTCTCAAAATGACCCACCTCTCAGGAAACCTTTTCCCCTTTCTACCCCCATTACGTGACACCAAACTGGGACATCTCCCACACAGAGAGAAAGAAAACTTGGGAGATCTGGGAGGTATGTGGTTCTGCATGACCTAAGCTGTATCTTGCACAGCAAAATTTGTAACTGTGACTGAGTGGAGGAGAAACATCCTCGGAGGCTGGTGTTAACATGGTCAGAAGGGTTTAGCACTAGAGAGCCTGGCTGCAGCCTCCAAGTGCAACTGGCTTCCTCCTTCCATTCTGGAAGTGCTCTCAGCTTCACCAGACAGGCAGTCCAGCTCCCAGGCCAGGAGCTGGTGTGACTGGAGCCTGAGCAGAAATGCGGAAGGAGGACGGAGCTCCTGCCTGAGCCTGCTGGCATCCTCCCACACAAGTGACAGCTCGTATTTCTCGCAGGGACATGTCAGCTGCTGCAGAAGAGGAAGAAATGAATGATCTTGGCAGACAAACTCAGATTTTTTTCTCCCTCACAAAATAAGAGACTGCTGTTGGGAGCAAAAAGGAGAAGACCACATTTATGCCACAAATCAGCATCAGGGAAGGACACAGAGCATGATGTTATTTTGGGTGGGCAGAGCATGGAACAATAAGGATTTTTTTAATGCAGTTCTGTTTCTGTGTGGAGCGTGGGGGGTGGGGAGTATTGCTAAAATCATAGGTTAACCTACTTCTCTTCAGGTAAACCACAGCCCACAACTGACCTCACCTCAGCAGCTTTGCATCAAGAGACATAAGCAGATAGGGATTAACCTGTGGATCACTGGGCAGATCTGAACCTGCTGCGAAGGGCAGGTTGGCTCTTCAATAAAAATCAAAAGTGGAAGGCACGGAAAAGGAGTAAGCGAAAAAGATTTTTTTAAGGACAGGAGCAGTTCAGGGCCATTTGAACCACTGGTCCCTTGCTGCTCTGGGGCAGTTCCTGAAGCAGGCTACCTGCTCTACTCAGCCTGCAGCGAGTGTCTCTGCTCATCAGTGGACAATATTCAGCCTGTGCTTTCCTTGGCCAGCTGGACACCTGAAATGGAATGGGCTGGTTTGTCGTCAGTTTGGAAAACTACAGCATTTTGAAGGAGACTAACCCATCCTCACAGCCTTGTGCTAGTCCCCTTCTCGGTTGGTTGATTTGGGCTAGTAAGTCACTCAGTAGTACAATGAACGTAAAAAGCAACAAAGCACAACAGTTTTTTGTTTAAATKTCAGGCACCAGGGATAAGCTCAAGGAAACAGGCAACTTCTACTTAAGAAGAAACCTTATTAGACGAGGATAATGCCCTCTGCCTATTGCCCCACTTGATGCCAGGGTTGGCTGGGGTTGACCCTGCCTGAGACAGATGACCTTACCTTGGTCCTGAGAGGGGTGGTGGGCACATCTTTGGTGGAAACACAAAGTAGCACAATGCCCGTCAGTCCTGCTACGATCACCAGCCAGGGGGGCAGGAGTTCACGCCAAGACATGAAGCACTTTCTCCCTTTTCTGAAAAGTCAGAGAGGAAGCAGTGGAGCAGCAAACACAAAGTCTGCAGCCGACAGTCTTTAAAAGGAGGAGAAAGGCGGGGCCAGGGCCAGGCTCTGGCGCCAACCCAGCCCCAAGCCACACGACCATGAAAAAGCGCGTGGGCCAATCTGTGATGTGTCAGGCATTTCTCCCTTATGCTGTCCACACAATAAATAAAACTGAGGCTTGGTGCTCATTCCAGGGCTAGTTTTGCAAAGACATCAGTAGATCCTCGAAACTGCTCCAGGCAATGGGGTTGAGGTAAACAGAAATGTGGGGTTAACTCATCTGTTTAATAAGCAGAAAGCAGACAAACTCATCTGTTTGGTATTCTGAGCTTGGCAGAGTTAGGAAGAATTCCAAAATTAGAAGTGGGAAACTTCATTTAGCTGAATTCACTTTTCATCTGCGGGCTGTGCTCAGCTCCATTGTGGACCTGGGGCACTTCCCTGCAAGCAAACATTCCTCTGGGCTGGGCGAGAGAGTTGTCACTCTGCCGATTTCCTTCCAATTGCTCTTACTGTCTCATTTACATTCAGGCGGCAACTGGGACAGGAAAAGAGCTGCATTTCTGTGTTTCCACACACAGGAGACCTTGGCTGTCTTGGTCCTTGCTGTGGGGTCCTGTTAGTGAAGCAGGGCTTTTCCTGGAAGAGAGCGGGGGTTGCCCAGGTGTTTTCGGCTGCAGAATGACCAATATCAGCCTAGGTACCTATATGCCTCTTCTCTGTCAATCTCTTTCTGAAGGATAATCCCCAGACTTTACAAAAGAGGCACCCACTTGCTCCTTTCCCATGCCAAAAGCAAAAGTYCCCCAAACCAGAATTTCTGAAGAAAAATTTGCTAGGAAGGAGAGGTATTTGTTGCATGCTGTCTCTGTTTCCCAGTGACTGAGTCTAGCAATAGAAGTGCAACTCCTGTAAAGAAACATTTTAATTTCTGCTATCTAGATCGTCTATTGGGAAGGCCTGATGGTGGCATCTCGTCCCCATAGCCAGCAGAGGATTTCACTAGTCAGGCCTCCATCTACAGAATCAAAAGGATGACACATTCTTGGTGCAGAGATGTGCATCTCTCAGTCTTAGAGTATTTTTAAGGAAAGTGCCAGGGACGCCTTCATCTTCCTGCAGTGCAGTCAGTCAGACTCCTGTTCAGATTTTGCTGGTCCATAGCTCATGTGCACATGCAGTGCTGTTTACACCTGCCCTAGCTAAGGCAGCAGCTTAGGGTTTGTTTAGATTTGGGCTGTTAATGCTCCGCTTTGCAATGAGGACACCAATTAAATTGCCTGAGTGCTGACCATCCTCCTTCCTCCCTGCTCTCACAGCTGCCCAGACGGACAAGCACGCTTTCACGTAGCTCCCTGGGAAAGATTCACAGAGCAGTCCAGCTTGCTGCAGCGTAGCGAACAAAAGCGGTGCCCCAGGCATCCTCCCCTCTCAAAGAAATGCTGCGCGTGCACATGGGATTTGCGGAATGGCTGCTTGCACCAGGGGTAGTTGAGCTGCGTGCTCAGGCCCACGAGCTGGTCGTGGTAGTTWATACCAGCATCTTGCTATATCATCGACCTACGAAAATCCAGCAGTAGCAAGACGTTGCCAGATCSTCCTGTGGTCAGGCCAGTCCTGCTTAGCTCTCATTAGAGAACTGTCTACGTGCAGAGCAGAGAGTCCAAATTCCAGACTTAAACTTTCCCATGCTGTCAGGAGGGAAAGTATTGCAGCCCGGTTCTGTGCCTAATGGACAGTGTGTAAAAATGAGTTGAAATTTCGGAGTGAATTTAGCCAGAGATTCCAGCCAGATGAGGAAGAGAAGGACCAAGTCTGGAGCACGGCTGCAGATCTTAGGAAGGCTGAAGTAGCCTAGCAGGAATTTCGTATCCGTTTTGTAACAAATACCCTGAAGTATGGGCTCGTGAAGGTCCAACGATGGAAGAGGAGAGGCTGCTTCGCCTCTCTGAGGGTTTGCTTGCATTTCCTGTTCTCATCAGCTTCTGCCGGAGATCAGCCAAGGGCAGCCCACCCTGAGCACCGGGCTAATACAGCAACAGCAGTACTAACGTTTGCGTGTCATACTCTCTGGCTAGCGCTGCCCGCCGGCTGGAGTCGCGGACCCAGGACGGGAGCACTGCA